>NW_019154112.1:26901822-26935724 GCF_002288905.1 Enhydra lutris kenyoni | reverse complement strand
GACAGAGATCACAAGTAGGCAGAGAGGCAGGCAGAGAGAGAGGAGGAAGCAGGCTCCCCGCTGAGCAGAGAGCCCGATGTGGGGCTCGATCCCAGGACCCTGAGATCACGACCCAAGCTGAAAGCAGAGGTTTAATCCACTGAGCCACCCAGGCGCCCCGTAATAAATAAAATCTTAAAAAAAAGATTTTAGGGGCACCTGGGTGGCTCAGGCCCTTAAGCGGCTGCCTTCTGTTCAGGTCATGATCCCAGTCTCCTGGGATCGAGCCCCGAATCATCGGGCTCCTAGCTCAGCGGGATGCCTGCTTCTGCCTCTTCCACTCCCCCTGCTTGTGTTCCCTCTCTCGCTGTGTCTCTGTCAAATTAATAAATAAAATCTTTTTTTTTAAGATTTTATTTATTTATTTGACAGAGATCACAAGTAGGCAGAGAGGCAGGCAGAGAGAGAGGAGGAAGCAGGCTCCCCGCTGAGCAGAGAGCCCGATGCGGGGCTCAATGCGGGGCTCGATTCCAGGACCCTGGGATCATGACCTGAGCCGAAGGCAGAGACTTTAACCCACTGAGCCACCCAGGCGCCCCATAAATGCCTATTTTCCAATCCAAAGAAGATTTCCCACAACACTTTACATAATAGAGTTGATTTACTGCAAATTCTAATCTCCACAGTTTACACTATATGGCAATATTATTTGATTCCTTTGCTAATATTTTTTTTACTTCCAGAAATGTCTTTCTTAATTATATTTGGGGAATTTTACTCTTGTATTCTAAAATTTCCAGTCATTCCCAAAGGCTGCCCCCTGCCTGTTTACTCTCCTATAGCACACTTATTTTGCGTTACTATCACTCTAAATTTCTTTCTGTGCCCCTCAGATGCTTGGGTAACATTGATATAACTCCTCCTTACCTTCTAGGTATGGTTTGGGAGACAGGACACTGTTGTAAGAAAAGGGTATTATAGCACTTGAAGAAAAATAGGGTATTATAGCACACTTGATCTATTGCCATTCTTCCAGGTCTTTTGGATGTTTTTGGAAAACGTAACTTTTTTTTTTTTTTACATAATCGTTTTATCAGTTTTTTAAATCAATATTTGATATATCTTTCTGCTCTTTTTTAGAACTTCTTAGCAGAAGACACTCTATTTTATTTCACTTAGCACTTTGAACCTGATCAGTACTCTATTAGTTCTATATTAGTTTATTTGTTAATTGAAGAATTATGTTTAAATTAGAAAATTCATATATATATGTTTGATCTCAGATGAAATACCAAGTGTACGAATCAGTCTTCTATTGAGAGGTTGGTGTAAGGAAGGCCTTAGAATTAGGGTGAATAATAATCTATGACCTCAAGTATGTTAGATACTACTCTACAGGAGTAGGCAAAATAATTTAACTCAATATATGTATGAATGAAATCCTCTAATGTTTATTTTGGAAAATTTTGATTGTTTGGGAGAATAAGAAGTTGTTCCTTAAAAAACCCTATTGTTACATGTATAAACACTAACAGTGCTTGCAATAATATATCTAAAGCCCCATAATTAGGTTTGACTCACAAGTAAGAAAATAAAATATTTTATTAAGCCTGATTTCAGTGCTCTCATTTAAATTTTAGTCATCTAAACCTGGCATATTTCTTAAAAATATGAAGTTTATTTTGGGATAGAATAATAACTAAAATAAACAAATCTTGGTGAGAATAATAGATATCTGTTATTAGAGAGACCAGATCAAGTAGCAGATCTTAAAGATTATAACTGTTTTACTATAAGACAAGTAAAACATGAAGATGAAATAAATATAAGGTTTTGGCAAATTAACTAAAGCAAGTAGAGAAATTAAATCAAAGAAATAATTTTTGTCTCTTATGATAACTCATTTACCATTTTAAACAACTAAAAATTCACTAATACACTGGTGATAGTATGGAAGGCAATGCCACTATGTACTTTTGCTGTTATATAACAATGGCCTTGATATCCTTGGCTAGTACTCATGACTTCTTAACATGCTTAGACAAGATTTATTTGAGCTCTAAGAAATGTTTATAATAATGACTTCCCCAGAATACAATTGGGTACTGCTGGTAGCTTGGTGGCCAGCGGAGTAATCTGCAATACTGTCACTTTTCCAGGACAGATGAGGTTACAGGAGTGGCATACTGCCCCTGAAATCTGTGCCAATATTTGACAGAGTACACAGATATCCAGGATGCTTCAAAAACCAGGTCTCCCTCAACCTTGTTCCTTCATTTTTCCACTTCTCATGGCTATAATTGAGATAAGACAGAAGCTAAAGGCAAAGGCAAATTCAATTTCATTTTCATAATATTATTTCTTCTTCTCTAGGAAACAATCCCTTACAGCAATTTCCTACGGGCAAAGTCACTTCCAGCCCATGGACTAGTATCTAGGGCTAACACAAGCCAGGCATCCATCGAAAACACATATCAGTATCTTCAGAGATTAAAATGTATGTCAGAGTTGTTCCAGAATTGTTTTGAAATGGCTTCTTAAAGTTATAAGCTTTAGAATTGGAAAAAATACACAAAATCACTCATTTAACTGTTTGTGTCACAGATGGGAAGACTGAAAACCACAGTGGCTAAATGGGCTGCCCCTAGCCAATCATTATCCACTTGGTTTATGAGAGAGAATTCCTTAAAACCCAGGTCCTAACTTAATCAAGTTTATGTTTCCTTTCTTTTTTGCTTCATCTCCATTCTCTGTAGAAGAGTTGAGAAATCACAGAAAATTACATTGAAGGAACCCTAAGGCTTCTACCACCTTTTCTTTTACAAATGGACGAGACCATACAATAGATATTCGAGCTTTTCTAGTTCTCTTTTTTATCCTTTTTGTGACTCCTTATACCAGATGCTATTTTATTTTCTCTGCAATTACACTTCACTCTGATCAAGTTTCAGTGTGACCTTGAAGCCATGACAAGTCTGTTTCTTCAGAGAGCTAGACAAATATAGTACTGTTAGGCATGGCAAATAATATGCTAGGAAAAAGATAAAGATAATTTCTACAAAGGTTGCATCCTACATTATTCTGGCATGGAAATTTAAAAAATAAAAATATTTTAAAATCACTGAAAAATGAATGATCTCATGTGTACTGCTGTACAATATAATGTATTAGCCTCTGATATAGATTGGGGATGACTCCCCCAAACACTCTCATTCTAGTTCTTTACCAAGTCTAACCCAAGGGAGGTAAGTTGTCCTCCAGACATCCCTGAAGTCAATCAGTTATATATACAAAGCCCCTCTTCTCCATGGTACTTTCACTTCTTTCTGTCTTGTGCAATATTGATAGCTATCAAGAAGCCAGAAAGGAAGGAGGAGTGATAAAGACAGGAAGCTAGCTCAAGCTGGTAGAAGAAAGATATCCTAGTAATATAACCTTGGTCAAAGCAGTAATCAAGAGTACAAGGCTTACAACAGTGCAGAGAAAGAGTACCCTGAACTTCTTAGAATGTTGCAACTACTAGTTAATTGTAGGCAGCAAGGATCTGAATGAACACATTTTACCAAACACATAGAATTAACAGGACATTAGAAAACATGCAAAGTTCTAAAATATACTTCACTGTAATATTGTAATACACACAGGATTTGTACATGAAACACACACACATATTTTATACATATATATATGAACATATATTATATATACATATATTACATATATATTGTATATGTTATGTATTACATATATATTACATATATTACATATATACGTAATTTAGGGAAATCATTCACAAAAGATAGATGAGCAACACTTATTTCTGAGATAAATGTAGTTTTGAGAAAAGGTACTATCAATTTGCCTTATCTTTGTGTTCTGTATGTTAAATGATGTCTGGAAGAAAAATAAAAAAGAAAATGTTAGCTTTGTTAACCTAGTAAAAGAGTCATTAGCTATCTCTCTATAGAGACATGCTTTTGATTGTAATAATTATGTTAGACTGAATTAATAGATAAAAATATAGTTGCCCTTGAACAACATCGATTTGATGTCCATAAGTCCACTTATATGTGGATTTTACATGATAAAGACAGTACAATACTGCAAATGTATTCTCTCTTCCTTATGATTTTCTTAATAACATTTTCTTTTCTCTAACTTACTCCCAGAATACAGCATATAATACATATAACATAAAAACACGTGTTAATTGACTGTTTATATTACTGGTGAGACTTCCAATCAACAGTATTCTATTAGTAACTAAGTTTGGGGGAAGTCAAAAGTTATATGCGGATATTTGGCAGTGAGGGGTAGAGGTGGGGTGTCGGTGTTCCTAACCCCTGCACTTAATGGTTGACTGTAATTCCAAACAGAGGTTGACTGTAATTCCTCACTAGTCAAACAGTACCCAGAACCTTGCTTTTGATTCTGAGAAAGAAAATGGAATACAATAGAAATCCTGGAGCAGCTTCTAGATAGCAATGCCAGAATGATATAAGAATGTGATACCACGTTATATGAGAAAGAAAGAGAATGTTTAACAAAAGAAGTACAAAATTTAAGGGGAGAATATCAGGATATCTTTAGATATTTCAAAGATGGACAAGGGAAGGTGGTTAAACTTGTTAAATATGATCTCGAAGTATACAACTTTTTATGAGTGTCACAGGGAAGGCTGATCAGAGAGAAGATAGTTTTTAAGTCTTTGAGGTCTGCTATCTAAAAGTAGAATCAGTTACTCTGGGAAGTTGTAAATGGTTTTTCAAGAACAAGTTGGGTAACTACCTGGTGGGAACATTTTAGGAAGAATTCACACATCAAATGGAGGCTGGACTAAAAACCTAGGATTATTTTTTTTTTAACTTTTAAACTTATATACCATTTGGAAAATAAATGAACATGAAACCTAGACTATTAACCCACGCAAAGAATGGTTTGTGCCTAATTAGTCTTTTCTATGTCAAAGCCCAAAGAACATGAAAGATGCATTTTGTACAGTCATGGAACTAAACACACTGGAACACTTGGATCTCTGGAATGAATTCTGTAGTTAGTATTAGAGTCATCAGTTATACATAAATTTAAATATCATTTGGCTCTTCTTTCTGAGCTTGTGTATGTGTGCATGTGTGTGTTTTAGAAACAGCTAATTAATTATTTTTTGAGTCCCTGACCTACAGCACATTTTACTGGGTATTATCAGTATACAGAGCTTTAAAGATAGAGTTTCTTAACTAAACGGGTTTACTGTATTACTCTTTTTTTTTTTTGCCTTTTTCTCCTTTTCTCTCTACATATTTCTATACTTCAAACATCTTAATTTTTTACTTCAACCTAGACAAAGATTTTAGTCCAAGCTTGGTCATCTATTAGCTATTTTATTTAAGTCAAATTACTACTTTCCTAAGTTTTGGTTTCCATATTTCTAGAAGATATTAATATAAATAATAGAACCAAATTCATAGTGAGGACTAAGTGGGATATGGACATAGCTCTTAACATATTGTATGTGCTTATTCATTCACCACTAGCTGTTTTATTTTTGCTCAAAATTACTGTCACATATATCCTTATATTCTCTCACTAAATTATTCTTGCTCTGGTCCATCAGAACCCCCCAAAACCATTAATCTCTACCACATTGTTTTCAGCTATTCTGTTTGGTTTCTGACCATCTTACCTTCTTTTGAAAAGGATGGGATTCCTATGTTACTTAAATCATCTACACATCCATTCCTCAATTCTTACTTTCTGCCTTTATATAGAGCAATGAGCAAATTTATTTATAATGTCAGTGAAGTCTAAGTCTGGTAAACAGTAGAAATTATCCAGTCAACCCACTTGAGAGATGAGGAACCTGAGATACCAAAGGCAAGGTCTGACTTTTTTAAGATAACAGAGCAATTGGTTAATAGGAGCATGTTAATAGCAGAGTAAAGTGGTCCTGTACTCTAGAGTAGCCCATATCCCTAGCTCCAAACAGTTGTAAGTGGGAGTATGAGGATGAATAATAAAGGAAGACCAGTTTGACTGATAGTCCTCAGTGGAAAATAGGACATTGTTTTAGGTATTAAAGAAGGAATAAATTAATGAAGAAGCTAACATTTTTAGTATTTGTTATGTTCTAAACACTGCATTTCTTTACATTTATGCTATTTAATTCTCAATAACAGAACAAAATGTACAAACATACTTTTTCTACATTTCTTAATTGAGGAAACTGAGGAAATTGAGGAAACTGAGGCTCAAATAAATTATGTTATTTGGCAAAAGCTAAATACACAGCTAATAAGTGGTAGTGCCACTATCTTAACCTATGTTTCTATAACTAAAATCTGTTCTATTTTACTGCTTTTATGACAATACTCTCTTTTCTCAATCTCAGCAATTATGTAATTTTAGTCTTCTCAGGCAAAAATGCCCTCTTCACCTAGGGATGTTCAAGATTTTTAGGATGTATTTGCCTTCCGGAGAAAAGCTGGATATAGAAATTAACTATGTAGGCTGTCACCTGTTGTGATTTCTGGGTACTTGGACATCTAATTTAAAGAACTCTTCACTAGCATACTTACCCCTGATATTATTCTACCAGAAGTTAGATCTAGCCTAGACAGATGATGATAAAATTCCCAAACCCCAAGGATACAGAGAAAATTTTAATGTCAGAGAAAATGAAAGACTGAACATAAGAATTTTTTTTTACAAATATCAAGAATTGTTTGAACCTCAGACTTTTCTCTGGCAACTTTGGGTAACAAAGAGACATTAGAGAAATATAGTCAATCTGTATGTTATTTATGTTTAATGCAACATTCTTTGTAAGAACAAAAATTTAGAAAAATCATCATCTAACTTTCAGAAAAAAAGAAGCTCTGGTTTATAGCATTTGCTAGTTTCTGTGGTGCAAATATTCCCACCATGCCCAATTTCAGTCTACCAGTATGAATTTGCTGACTGCCAAATTGAAAGAGATATGCATTTTTGTCTTTTGTAAGCCTAGCGCAAATTGTCATGTGCATATGACATGGATATATGTGTTTTAATATAGATACAAACATGTTTGTGTGTATACATAAAAAAAAGGCCTGGAAAAATATGCAAGAAATATTTTATTAATTTGCTCTCGAGAGAAGAGCAAGTTTAAGATACGTTTGATGATAAGACATTTCTGTTTTATTTCATATATTTTTATATCTTTCAAAAACATTTTATAAAAGTATAATATATACATGAAAAGTAGTTTACTAAATGTATAGTTAGGTTTTCACGAATTTAACACACCTATATAACCACTACTCAGAAACAGAGCATTAACAACACCACTCAAATATCTGTCAATCATTATTCCTCAACACTCAGAAACAACAATCATTCTGATTTCTAGCAGCATAGATCAGCTTTGCCTGTGTCTGTAATTTACATAAATGGTATAACATATATTATGCTAATTACTTAACTTAAATACTCACTGATGTAGACATTCATTTCAATTAATGATAATGATTAAATCTCTTATTATCAATGAGATAATAAACATTTTTCACGTATCATGAATTCCTTTGTGTCAAACTTCTTTCATGCAACATTTTTGTGAGATTTATCGTTAAACATATCAAAATAGAGAAGGTAAATAGTAAACAAGATTGTTATATGTAGTTGAAGATCATTTACTCTCCTTGCTGTGAATATAATTCCATTGTGTGAATATAATACAACTTATTAAAAATTCCACTGTTGATGACCTCAAGTTATTCCATGAATTGAGGCTGGTATTACCTGCTTCAATTAATCTCCCCATATCCCCTCACCACTACCTTAGACAGCTTGAATTTAACACCAGTCTGTATATTTCTGTGTAACCCCTGGACTTCTCAGATTCTTTGGAATAGACGCTGATCCTTTCAGAGTCTGTGGTGAGTATTATGTGTTACCGCAGAGGTTTTTAATCCTAGCTCCAGAGAGTCCAGAGAATTCAAGGGGTACATGAATAGATGAAAAGAAGCAATCTTAAAAAATATAGATGCCACTCTATTTTCCAAGAAGTAATAAAGAAGGATGTCCCAACTAGGTAAACACACAATTTTGACTTTGGCCAAAAGAAGGACTAGTAGATTATAATTCTTGAGGGCATACCTCTTTAGATAAATTTTATACACAGAAGCTTTGTATTTAGGTTTAAGTAAGAATACAGCTATGTCACCAGGGACAAATGGCTTGGTGACTTTAATCTGCCAGTCAGTATGATGGACTGTTTTTAAGGTCCTGTGAGAAAAGTAGGTCAAGTAGCTGTGAAAATACATTGATTAAAAACTAATGTTCAACTATGCTATCTGGGGACTAAATCAGCACTACTTCAGACCAACATACAAGAAAGGGCTTAGGGAAGAAGGCACAAGTGGATGAGAGAGTAAGAGATTCAAATTACTTCCCTACAAGACAGATAGCAGGTTCAGTTCTCTGAAGCTTCAAGGAAGCCTCTAGCAGGAGATGGACATGCTTGGCAGTCAGCATTCTCAGAGAGCAAAGGCAGCAGAAACATAAAGAGAAATAGTGACACCTGACCTAGGAGAATAGGAGAGTGCCAGTTTCATGGGTAAGTCTTATATTCTTCCAAGACTCCTGTGGAACTTTGGCAGTGACTAATGACATTTTTTTTCGAAAGCCAGTGAGAGGAATGAGCTACTGATATTCAGGAATTAATGGCCATATGTTCATAAACATATCTATATTATGATAAATTATAATTGTTTTTATTGAATCCATACCTCACTTACAAGGAAAAATGAGTGGATGAAAGAGTTGGAAGAGGTACAGAGGACATAATTCTTGGAATCCCAACAAGAAGGCACATGATAATGAGGTAAAACAATAAGGTCATGATTTTGTCTTCATGATATTTCTCAATTTTTGTCTAGAGAGGAAATTCCAATGACTCTCTGTGAACTTAGTTATAGTTTCTCATAAGTGATGGCGAGATATGAGAAAGCTGGTAATTACTACTTTTTTTTTTTTTTTAATTTGACCCATGCTGGTAGACTGAGAACCTAGGATCAAATCATAGAATAGCTTTAGATGAGATTTTAAAATAATAGGTAAAATGGTGTCTTTTCTATCAGCATGGATAAAATTTGTCAGTTGAATAAAAGACATGTTCTAGAGGTGTCACCTTTCTCCTAAAATCCTCTTCCACAACCCAAATATGGGAAAGGTGATATATCTCAAACATGTCTGCAGAGCCCATTTTTCAAAGCTTGATATAAATATGTAGCCCAACATACTTATGAGGGATGCTGATTTTTATTTCAGACTTCTACTTATACCATTTGGCATTTACTTTTGTTGAGAAATAAACTGTTTTATTTTTTTTCAAAATCATGGCACTCGTGTCTACATTTGCATCTCTTGAAAAAACAACTATAGGTGTCTTTCCTGGCATATTTCACTGTTAAAAGGGAAAAAAAAAGTACATAAACCACTAAGCCATTACATGTGTTTTAGGGCCCCAAACTTGGTATAAATCAATTGTTGACATGAAAATTATTAAAGCATCTGCATATGCTAAGTTTTACCCCTGGAATAGGGATTTAGAAGTCAATTATTTTACTAGTTCTCTCATGATGACTGTTTTGTGATATTTTCTGCTTCATTCAGTTCTCTCTCCAATTTTTGGCTTGATCCACTAGTGGCTAATTCTTCATTTTCCATGAGAATTCTAAATAGATATTTTTGGATCCAAAATAACTTGGGAACAGACATCATATATCCCTTTGGCTATCTACCCACCTTGTTGTTGTTTTTTTTTTTTAATTCAAAAGAAATTAAACACAAGTTATTTAGGACTTTTGGATTAAAAAATGGTGAAGTCAAATCTTATTCTTCAGATTGCTGTTTTGCTTTTATATTTAGGATTATCTTTTATGGGGAGAAAGGAGAGAACCCTGGCAGACACTGTGGTAAGAGGGATTCTTTGAAAACACACACAAAGATTCGAGGCTAGTCAGGGAAGAAAGGGTTTCTGGGAGCACTAGTGGTGCCATTCCCAACCAACTGTAAACACTTGGTGAAGAGGTGTGAAATTGGTCAGCATGTCCTTATGTTTCCTTTTCTCAGAGTCCCCTTCTCTATAAAGGACTCAAGCCAGCATTATTGCAACATATACCAACAAAGGAACTTATTCATATCATGGGTAGAAGACTTAACATTTCACCTATTCAAGAAACGTTTGTATTTTTAAGTGGGTCTCTACGGGAAAGAGACTCTCAGAGTAAAACATTAAACATAAAGTCAAATTATCAGGCATCAGCAGAGAAGGTATGTGAACACTGTTCTTCCATCTTTCCCTCAAATCTTATCATGTAGGATCCACCTATGATAGAATTGATGGTACTGATAATCCAGTATATTGATGTCCTCTGATATCAGTGAAGTTATATTAGCATATACTTTCTCTGTTCCTTTGGATAATTATGCTTTATGGGAAAAAACTCAAAAGCATATTATATTGACTTTTTCCATATATTTTAGACCATGTGATATCACTATTCTGCTGTATAAATTAATGATGTCTCCTTATTTATATTATCTAGAGAGATGTTATTTATTGCCTTTGATGCCAGAGGGAAAAGACATTATCTCACCAGTTTAAAAATGCATCCTCAAATTACACTGTCCTACATGAGGGGTGTGAAGCATGTATGTCGACTTAATTGGAATTTACAAATAACAGAATATGACAGCTGTCAAGCATCAGTATGAGGAAAAGAATAGCATTATTTAAGTGGGAATTCTAAATTAGCATTTTCCCACTAGTAACAAAAACAACAAATAGCTTCTCACTAGATAATAGCTATTGCATCATATAAAATTCATATTTATGCACAAGAATAAATGGCAAATGTTTCAACTTTTTTTTGAAACCGTACACACATACAAGCCTCTTTTCTGAAGATACTGAAAATGTCATGATGGTTTTGCTGGAATATTTTTTCCAAAGCAAGTGACATGAAGGACACATGTAAATCACAATAACATAATGAGAGATAATATTTTATTATCCAAGAGTGTTTGCCCTGAATACTAGTTTCTATTTTAAGAAAATCCTGGTTTGGGATTAGTATAAATAAAACCTGGCTTTAGGTCCTGAGTTTAGGATATTGTAATACAATAATAATCCTCGTGATTTTTATCTGAGAAAATGTATTTTAATTATAAAAGAATTCAAACCATTTGAATCTTTTATCCAAATACTTAGGTGTTCGAGTTTTTGAATTTACTCCAAGCTAGACTTATTGCTAGAGTGCTTGGTTTCATTTGTGTTTGGAGTTGAAGTTCAAAGAGTAATCTATTGAAGGTCTAGGTCATTCCTAAATCAGAAGTTTCTAGATGGCTTTTTTGTGTGTTTGTTTTTTAAAGATTTTATTTATTTATTTGAGAGAGAGTGAATGAGAGGGAGAGCACAGAGGGGTGGAGGGGAGGGGAGCCTGGGACTTGATCCCAGGACCCTGGGATCATGACCTGAGTGGAAGGCAGATGCTTAACCAACCGAGCCACTCAGGCGTTCCTGTTTGTTTTGTTTTTAAGGTATGTGGAATAATTTTCTTGGGATGTGTGTTTTTTATAGTGTTCTTAAATACGTTTCCTATCTCTAGTAGTCTGAAATGTGTCAAAGCAACTCTTTCAATTGCCTATATCAAAATACATCCATTTGGCTGCTAATCCAACCTAAGGGCGATGAGTGCGACCAGTTTACAAACCAAAGGTTTACAAACCAAGCCCATGAGATCCAACAGGGTAAATATTGCCTCCACTGTTTTTTACAATAGCTTCCAGAGAAAACTTTCTTCTTCCAAAATGAAACACCAAGAAGTTACTTTCTTCCTACGATGTTTCAACACAATGTTAAAGTAATCATAATATTTAAGAAAAACAATATATACCATAGCCTATATTAGGTACTTTGCATTTTTATATATTATTCTCATGATAATAGTAGGAGGTAGGCCTTATTACTATACTTAATTTACAGATGCAGAAATTAAGGCTGAAAGAGTTTAAACAACCTGATAGATTTATGTAAACAAACGTTAGGAGAAACCAAATCTGAATGTAGATCTCAATAATCCCAAAGGCTGTGTTCATTTCATTATCTGATTAATATCAGTTGTTATCTTACTGGACCTTGGGTAATAAAGTCAATGAATTGTTTTTAGACTCTAAACTGTTAAAAAACACCTTTTTAAAAAAAATTTGAGAATTCTCAAAGTAATCATGCACAATAATAAAACCAAATCAATCATTTGATATAAGTTAGTGGAAAACCCACTGTTGCTGTACTTTACACAGTGCCCCTTTATTTCTCAAGAATCCAGGTGATAATAGGTGAACATCTTATCTAATTTGGGTTTCTGGACAGCCAGCCCACACTGAGAGCAAAGCATCTGGTCAAGTCCTTAAACTACCTCCCATCATAATATGACTCACTAGGTAGGAGCCTTACTTTTTAGTAAGATCACAAGTCCTTTCTTTGTGATTCACTCCTGGAACTGTCACAAACCATGCTCTTGGCAATGTAGTCACTTCTTTATTTCCAGTTGACATAAACCAAGACTTCTCTCTCCAGAAAGATATTTCACTCCCTCAATTAACACTTCTACTTTACCTAGTGTCAGTGAGTCCAGAAAAGTGCGGGGAGGAGGGGAAGAGGACAAGAATCTTTGTGATTCAAGACAGTCACATCAACTCCGGAGTCTTTCAGTGAGAGGAAAGTAGAGAATGTATGCTCTTCTATTTCCCTTCCTGCAGTGATATGAATTTAGTCATTATGTTTATCAAAAGTTAACATTCAAGTTTGGTGTTGCTTGGGGCTAAATGCTGGACATTGTTTTTCTTTCACCTTGGGAATATAAAGGGCTTATGACATCCCCAGCAGATTATTACGATTTTTAAGTTACTAGTTGTCTAAGAAATTCCCTATCACCAGGAACAAAATATGAGAATTTAATCTTTGATTTGCTGTTTCTGTTTCTTAAAAAGCTATGCAAAGTAAATAAACTACTGAGTTTTAAAAGTAGCAGAAATTACTGTCTCCTAATTTATTACTTTTCCCTTTCCCCCGTGATCTATGGTCTTTATTAAAACCCTCTTCATTATTACCAAAATCTTTGCTGTCTGTCATATGCAATGCAGATCTTAAGGACAAGATAAGTGTAAGAGAATTTCATAATGAATATATACACGCACACACACATACACAGCAGAATAAAGTGTGTAGTGTATTTGCAAAGTGTCAAATAATGACACCACTATAAATAGTAAGTCATTTTAGTGAGAAAAAATTATTTGGATGATGTGTATAAGGTGATATTTTAGTTATGGTTATATAAAGGGGAGGTTTAGCAAAAGATCCAAGTCAAATACTGCTTTGCTTTGCTTTGCTTTGGGTGTTCTTTTTCTAAGATTGGAAGTAACAGGATTATTGGAAATAGTGGTTACCATGACCCATTAGTGAGAAGTAATAACAAAATGCCTAATTTAAGGCATTAGACTTATCTGCTCTTATTTTTAAATTTTTTGTTTAAATTCAATTAGCCAACATATAATTTATCTGCTCTTACAGAGAAAGGAAGGTTTCTCCATAAAAGATAAAAAATGTAATAACCTCATTATACTTAATTGCTGAGCCAAGAAACCTGGAACAGCGCAAGATTATTCAGTGGCTGTTATATAGGCTACAAGAACCTGTTGATTTCCCAGGACCAGTCTTTGTGTGCAACAAATTTGTAAAAATGGAATTGAGTCTTCTGTACTCTCCTTACTGATAGGGTAGATTCAAAGCCTTAGTAATTATTCAAAGCGAAAATGGTTGGTTTCAGATTCCATGTGACTTTCAGTCCAAAGAATGCTATTAAAAGTTTCGTGCTTATTCAGCTCAGTGTTTTTTAGACATATTTCTCATTCTCAGCATACTAGTTATTGAGAAGGCTGCCTATCCTGCTCTGAGGGAGTATAGAAACAGATAAGAGGAGAAACTCACATGAAAATGAAAAGCCCTGTTTTTTGATAGCTCCCCCTACTGCAGACTCCTTTCACGGACTCTAGCCCCTTATGCATCTGGGAAGAGAACTTGTCTAGATAAAAATCAATCAATCAATCAATCAATCATTAAAAAAAAAAAGAAGTTATGGTAACTCATTTCTTTTCTATATGCTACTGACTTCTTAAGAAACATTTTGGTCAATTCATCTGTCTGGGTTTTACATCCGTTATGACTGAATATTAGGGACTAACATTTGTGATCATTTATGGTGTGGGCACTGTTTTGAACACTTTATAAATGTTAACTCATTTAATCTTTATGGCATCCTATAGGAATGTAGGTAAATTTATTTCCAACTAATAGATGTAAAAACTAAGACATAAGGAATTCATGCTCTGCAACAGTTTGGTACAGTTAAAAAATGGTGGTGAGGGGAACTGAACTCAGGTTGCTATGTAACAGAGTCCCATCTCTTGACCTATATATGTTTAATGAACTGTGTGTGTGTGATAAAATTATCTTGAAATTTCCCCAGGAGAAACATTCCTTGTCTCTGATGTATTTCATTGTTCATGACATGAGACATACATAAAAAAATGTTTATAAATGTAAAGTACTAGAAAATTATATGTGATATTATTATTATTAAATCAAGATAGATAATCCTGCTAATATGGTTTTCAAAAAATAATTTTGTAATTTCTAGAATAAATCTGTTGAGATCATTGAATATCTTAAATAATCATACCACACATCACTTAAGCTAGTATTCATAAGGAAAAACATTGCACTTTTCAAATCATTTAATTACTAGTCCATCAAATGTACTGAATAAAAGTGCAATAACAAAGTCTCTTTGTTCTTCAAAAGAAGAAATTTCTTTAAGAACCCAGGGAAGTGAGACTCTGTGTGATATTAGAGTTGTAGCATTGTTTTCTGATAGTAGAACAGATAAGATCAAGGGCATCTTGTAAAGATAAAGTAACCTAAAAAGTAGCATAAAGAAGGATGTGCTTTATATTACAAAGTTATAGCAATAAAAATAAGATGGTATTTTTTAAAAATATAGGTACATTGATCAATCGGCCCATATATATATATATATATATATATATATATATTCATAAGTTTAATTTTTCATAAATATAGCATCTCAAGTCAATGTAAAAATATAGCATATTCACAAATGATGATTAGCAAACTATCAGAAAAAATGTATAGAAACCCATATCCCCTTATAATAAATTAATTTTAGATAAATTAAATTGTATACTTCTAGTATAATTTTTAAAATTGTTATATATTTTACTTAAAGCAAAAATAACAAGTGTCAAGTATATGTTTCTGTGTGCGTATGCATGTATGTATATATAAAATATATCAGGAAACCTGGGTGTCTCAGTCTGTTAAGTGCCCTGTCTTTTAAGCTTAGATCATTATCTCAGGTTCCTGGAATGGAACTGCACATAGGGCTCTGTGCTCAGCAGGGAGTCTGCTTGTCCCCTCTCTCTCTGCCCCTCCCCACTGCTTGTGTTCTCTCTCTCTCTCTCTAAAATAAATAAATAAATCTTAAAAAAATAAAATTTAAAATATATTGAAGTATATATAGAATCATCCTATCATCTTGTCACAAGGAAGGTCTTTCTAAGCAAGAAAAAAACTTAGCTACACAAAATATAATACAATTTAACTATATACAAGTTTGTAATTTCTTTATGAATGAAAACCATGAAAAAAATTTTTTTAAAGATTTATTTATTTATTTGACAGACTGAGATCACAAGTAGGCAGAAAGACAGGCATAGAGAGAGGAGGAAGCAGGCTCCCTGCCTGGCAGAGAGCCCAATGCGGGGCTCGATCCCAGTACTCTGGGACTATGACCTGAGCCAAAGGCAGAGCAGCATCAATAAACTTATGATGGTTTCATGTCATGATGAACTATGAAGCCATTAAAGGAAAAATGAATGGGGATAGAGAGAGAGAGTCATTTGTAATATCTCCAGTAGATTGTGAACTTGGGCATAACAAAGTAAATTGAATTTTTATGTCTCTGTCTCCACAACATGTCCACCACATACACCAGGGGATATTTAGACTACCTCTTCATGACTTTGACATTTCCAGGCTTTCCACATACATCCTGACCTTCTACATAGGTCAAAAGTGATGTGGAAATATAAAAAGGGGTTTTAAAAGGTGCTCCTTGATTTTCTTACTTCAAGATCTCAGATGCTCCCCTGTAAGTAGTGATTGTTCAGAAGGTAAAGAAAGAATAGTAAATGTATTCAGTGGGACTTAACATACCCAGATACAGCAAAGATAGGTGTAAACATAGCAGATGAAAAGTTTCTTCTGTCACATTTCATTGCACTAACTTGTAGTGCACACTGGTACTCTGTCGAGGAAAGACCTTGCTTTGGACCCCACTATACAAGGCAATCCCCCACTGTTTCTGTACTTTGGAATAACTTCCTAGAATTTTTCTGAGTCCCTTGACCATTCAAGGCTGGCAGAACCATTAGTGAGGTGTCTTATACCCTGACTGGACCCGATTAGGCCCTGGTGCTGTTTCTTTCCTTCAAGCAGTCTCTGAACTCTTCAGGCTCCCCCACAATGACTGCTGTTCACCAGATATTTTACAGAGCTCTGGGTTTCATGCCTAAAGGTCATCCTAGCACCCCCATATGAGGCTCAGGTTAAGTAAAAGGCCTGCCAAGTGGATTAATTCTGCTGGTTGGCAAGATATTTCTTTTGTAAGAAAAGAAGATATTGGGCTGTTAGAATAGTGTTGACACCCTAATATTAGGCAATTCTCATTCAGATGGGACACTGAAGAAATTCAGAGCGTAGAGCTACCAATGGTTCAGTGCCACCCTTAGAGTTGAGCTTAGACTATGGGGTAGGGATTTCTTCCCCCTCTGTATTTCCATAGCAGCTCCATCTCCAGTCTATAGCACCCAAGTGAACAGGAATTGTGATAGATTATCTTGCTGCTGCTAGGGTGGTCACTCTACTCCCTACCTCTCTCTGCAGGAGTACCAGTTATCAAAGTGTTCATGAAGATAAGTAAGCCTATCTTCTCAGAATTTCCCACATTGTTGCTCCTCATTTTGAAATGCTAATGGTCCCTTTGGATCAGAAAATGCCTTCCCTTGCTTCTTTTTTTTTTTTTAAGATTTTATTTATTTGACATCCAAATTGGCTAAGAAGAAGTCAAACTATCACTCTTTGCAGATGATATGATACTATATGTGGAAAACCCAAAAGACTCCACTCCAAATCTTCTAGAATTTGTACAGGAATTCAGGAAGGTGTCAGGATATAAAATAAATGCACAGAAATTAGTTGCACTTCTTTACACCAACAACAGGAGAGAAGAAAGATAAATTAAGGAGTCAATCCCATTTACAATTGCACCCAAATCCATAAAATATCTAGGAATAAACCTAACCAAAGAGGCCAAGAATCTATACTCAGAAAACTATGAAGTACTCATGAAAGAAATTGAGGAAGACACAAAGAAATGGAAAAATGTTCCATGCTCATGGATTGGAAGAATAAATATTGTGAAAATGTCTATGCTACCTAAGACAATCTACATGTTTAATGCAATTCCTATCAAAATCCCATCCTTTTTTTTTTTCAAAGAAATGGAACAAATAATCCTAAAATTTACATAGAACAAGAAAAGACCTCAAATAACCAGAGGAATATTGAAAAAGAAAGCCAAAGTTGGTGGCATCACAATTCTAGACTTCAAGCTCTATTACAAAGCTGTCATCATCAAGACAGTATGGTCTGGCACAAAAACAGACACATAGATCAGTGGAACAGAATAGAGAACCCAGAAATAGACCCTCAACTCTATGGTCAACTAATCTTCAACAAAGTAGGGAAGAATGTCCAAAGGAAAAAAGACAGTGTTGGGAAAATTGGACAGCCACATGCAGAAAAATGAAACTGGACCATTTCCTTACACCACACATGAAAATAGACTCAAAATGGATGAAGGACATCAATGTGAGAAAGGATTCCATCAAAATCCTTGAGAAAAATAGAGGTAGAAGCCTCTTCAACCTCAGCTGCAGCAACTTCTTCCTAGGAACATCGCCAAAGGCAAGGGAAGCAAGGGCAAAAATGAACTATTGGGACTTCATCAAGATCAAAAGCTATTGCACAGCAAAGGAAACAGCTAACAAAAGCAAAAGACAACTGACAGAATGAGAGAAGATATTGGCAAACGACATATCAGATAAAGGGCTAGTATCCAAAATCTATAAGGAAGTTATCAAACTCAACACCCAAAGAACAAATAATCCAATCAAGAAATGGGCAGAGGACATGAACAGATATTTCTGCAAAGAAGACATCCAGATGGCCAACAGACTCATGAAAAAGTTCTCCACATCACTCAGCATCAGGGAAATACAAATCAAAACCACAATGATACCACCTCACACCAGTCAGAATGGCTAAAATTAATAAGTCAGGAAATGACAGATGCTGGCGAGGATGTGAAGAAAGGGGAATCCTCCTACACTGTTGGTGGGAATGCAAGTTGGTGCAACCACTCTGAAAAACAGCATGGAGTTTCCTCAAAAAGTTGAAAATAGAGCTACCCTATGACCCAGCAATTGCACTCCTGGGTATTTACTCTAAAGATACAAATGTAGTGATCTGAAGGGGCACATGCACCCAAATGTTTATAGCAGCAATGTCTACAATAGCCAAACTATGGAAAGAACCTAGATGTCCATCAGCAGATGAATGGGTAAAGAAGATGTGGTATATATACACAATGGAATACTATGCAGCCATCAAAAGAAATGATATCTTGCCATTTAAAATGACGTGGATTGAACTAGAGGGTATTATGCTTAGGAAAATAAGTCAGTCAGAGAAAGACAACTATCATATGATCTCCCTGATATGAGGAAGTTGAGAGGCAATGTATGGTGTTTGGGGGTAGGAAAAGAATAAATGAAACAAGATAGGATCGGGAGGGAGAAAAACCATAAGAGACACTTAATCTCACAAAACAAACTGAGGGTTGTGGGAGGAGGGGGGTAGGGAGAGGGTGGTGAGGTTATGGACATTGGGGATGGTATGTGCTATGGTGAGGTCTGTGAAGTGTGTAAACCTGGCAATTCACAGTCCTGTACCCCTGGGGCTAATAATACATTATATGTTAATAAGATTTTATTTGAGAGAGAGAGAGAATGAGCGCACATGCATTAGAGAGAGAGCAGGAGCACTGGGTGTTGTATACAACTGATGAATCATTAAACTCTACCTCTAAAACTAATAATACACAATATGTTAATTAATTGATTTAAAACAAAAAATCCCCAGATACTTAAAAAAAAATATTCTGCAGTTTTCTGATGCTCAGAACCTGCCTTGTCTTCAAGTATACCATTTTTGTAAACACTGTAGTGAGAAATAATCAGAAAGGGTTCAGAAACCAGGGACAAATTATAATTTCCAGAGGTAACCACATCTATATATTGATCCTATCTGATATGCTTTTCTTGCAATATGACTGACATTTCTCTGATTAAGAGTTGGAGTCTGTGTGGTTTGCCACAAATTTAGGTGATTGTGTGGAATGATTACCAATGCAGCACAGTTGAAGTGGTGCTGTGTGACTTCCAAGGTTATCTCAAAAAAGGATATGGACTCTGCCTGGCTTTGGAACTCCATCCCACATTGAAAGCAAGCATAGGTCGATTGGACAGGCTCCCAGAGAGAGGATCTGAGATCCCCTTCCAATAGGTAATGACGACTTGCCAAAACTTGAGTCATCTTGTGCATTCTTCAGATCTATTCAATTCTTCAGATGGCTACAGCCCAAGCAAATATGCACTGTGGTCTCAGAGAATGCCTGAACCAAGCTATCTCAGCCAAGCAACTTTGAACTCTTGACCTATAGAAGTCATGAAAAATAATTGATAATTATTTATTCTTAAGCCACTAAGTTTGTGGTGATTATGTGGCATTACATGAATCTTAAAATCCTCCAGCTCATCTCCTATATTCTCAAAATTCTTTCAGAGTTAGGATTGAAAACAGAATTTTCAAGTAGAATTTTTCAAAAGGAAGGAACAAAAAGTTATAGAGAGCACTGGAGAGAGTAGGATTTGGGGATTTTTTTATGAGCTGAGCTAAAGAAAGCACAGAGGATCAAGAACTAAAATTTAGGGGACCATTCATGAGTAGAGTGTGGATTATAAGGAAAAATGTTGATAGAAGGGAAAAAAAAACCTGTCAAAATATGTGAAGAAATAATTCACACAAAACAAACCAAAAAAAAGATCTTTAAGTCATAAAGAAGACTTGGGAAATATCAAATGAATCAAATATAATATGAAAATAATGACATATAAAAGACAACTGACTATAACCAATTTTTTTCTAAATATTTTGAAAAATAGCATCAAGAGTAGTAGCTATGTTGCATGGCACTAAGGGATGTGATTACATTGGTAGAGAATATGCAACAAGAAATTGTAGGTTTTCATTGTAAGAGAATTTTTCAATCTAAGATAAACCACATGTTATGAAACTGGAAGGATTTTTGTGTTGAGTCCTAAACAGTAGTTGCAGATTCCTATTTAAAACAAGTTATAGAGGGAAGGGAACTCATACTTTTGAGCCACAGCTACATGTCAGATGATCTGCAGAGGGCTTTTTAGTACATTTAGAATTTAGTACATTTAGAACTCCCCTCCCTACAGAACTCTCCAGAGAGTATGGTTTTTCATATTTTCACAGCCAACAAACTCAAGTCCTTGGAGACCAAATAGCTTATCCAATCAAGCACAACTCTTTTTTTTTTAATTTAAAGATATTTTTTATTTATTTGACAGAGAGAGAGAGAGAGAGAGAGAGAGATATCACAACTAGGCAGAGAGAGAGGGGGAAACAGTCTCTGCTCCCCTCTGAGCAGAGACCCCCGATGCGGGGCTCGATCCCAGGACCCTGGGATCATGACCTGAGCCGAAGGCAGAGGCTTTAACCCACTGAGCCACCCAGGTGCCCCTCAAGCACAACTCTTGAGGGACAAATTGCTAGTCTCTACACTTTCAAAGCCATTTGCGTCTTCTCTCTGTTACACCACTGTGAAGACTCCATTGAGAAAAATCAGAAGGAGCTGTCACTCTAAAACACAATTAGTGTTCAACAATTATACTGACCAAACAAATGAAAAAAGCTACCTATCAAGTTTGGTAGAAATCAGTAACAGAGGAGATTAAGAGCTACACTGCGTGTGGAGTAGCCACTTGCCACAATGAGGCTATGGAGAATTAATTAATTCATTAATTAATTAGTTTTATTTGAGAGAGAGAATGAACACATGAGCATGGGGAGGGGCAGAAGGAGAGGGATAAGTAGACTCAGTGCTGAGCCCAGAGCCAGTCTGAGGTTGAATCCCACAACCCCCCCGAGATCACGACCTAAGCAGAAACCAAGAGTCTGGTGCTTAACAGACTGAGCCACCCTGGTACACTAAGGCTATGGAGAATTTGAAATGTAATTAGTTCCAACTCAAATGTGGAATCAGTGTAAAATGTACACTGGATTTTGAGTCCTTAATAAAAAAAAAAGAATGTAAAAAGCTTCATTAATTTTTAAAATTGATTATACTTAAAATATTTTAGATATCTTGGGATAAAATTGATTTCACTAGTTTTTCTTTTCCAATGTAGCCACTAGAAAATTTAGTTACATATATAGCTTGTGTATGTGGTTTGTGCCATATTTCTATTGCACAGCTTTGATCTTGAATACATAGGGATATCGGAACCGTGGAAGAAACCTTTTAGCATGTAGAAGAATTGATGAGACACCAAGAAGGTAAAGGGTGTGGAAGCATAGAACTAGCCATCTAGATTTCTAGGTTTAATATGAATGTGCAAACACATTCAGCCAATGTAGCTTCCATCCCACCATCAGCTTAATATTCCCAGATTTACCAAGATACATTTGAAAAATAACACTGTGCAAGTTAAGGTACAAACTGTGATGATTTGATACACACATTATGAAATATATTACCCCAATAGAATTAGTTAAGACTTCTATCTCTCATATAATTACTGTGTGTGTGTGTGTGTGTGTGTGTGTGTGTATGTGTTTGTGATGAGAACATTTAGGATCTACTACTATCTTAGCAACTTTCAAATATTTGCTACAGTACTGTTAACTATAGTCACCATACTGTACATTGGAGCTCCAGAACTCATTCATCTTATAACTGGAAGTTTGTATATTTTGATAATCATTTCCCATTTCTCCCATCTCCTAGCCCTGGCAACCACCAATTTGTTTCTATTTGTTTGGATTTTTTGGATTCCACATATAAGAGAGATCATACAGTATTTGTCTTTTCTGTTTGACTTATCTCATTTAGCATAATTCCCTCAAGATCCACCCATCCATGTTGTTGCAAATATCAGGATTTCCTTCTTTCTCAAGACTGAATAATATTCCATTGTGAATATCCACTCTGGGCATGATCAACCCTTCCTACTGCCCTTTAGGGAACACCTAACTTCTTTCCTTTGGTTCTCAAGTCTTCCCAGCTTGGACCCAAGCCACCCCCTATTAATCATTTTACCCCAGTATCGCTGCAATTATCACATTCTTGTGTATTTCCTCAACTCTGCAGCATTGACGGTGACTTACCCTCTCCTTGATGTTTTCTCTTATGCAGTGATAACATTGAACCAACTTCTTCTCATCTTTCAGGCCTCCTTTTTTCCCAGAGACTGTCCTTGTCCCCACTGTCCCTCCTGTTCAAAAAAGAACCCCATCATTCACCAACTTCTTTCACCAGTTCCTCAGTTTCTAGTCCTTATGCTCCTGCTACAAGTAAGTGGTCAATGCCTTTACTCCCTGCAAGGCTATAAAACCCCCACAGGATCCTCAGCCCCCAGCACAGGTCTAATATAAACAAACAAACAAATACACACATACACAGTCTTTATCTGTCTTCTTTATCCTTTTATTGATAGATGAACACAGATTGTCTATATCTTCTCTGTGGTAAAATAAAAAAAAATTATTCAATAAACATGGGAGTGCACATACCTCTTTGAGGTCGTATTTTTATTTTTATTTTTTGGCTATATACCCAGAAGTGGGACTGCTGTGTCTTATGGTAGTTCTACTTTATTTTTTTGAGGAACTTCCATACTGTTTTTCATAGTGTCTGTACCAATTTCCATACCTATCAGAAATGTACAGGGTTCTCTTCTCCATATTCTTGCCAGGACTCATTATCACTTGTCTTTTTGATACTAGCTATTCCATAGACTGTGAGGTAAAATCTCATTGTGGTTTTGATTTGAATTTCCCTGATGATTAGTGATGTTGAGCATCTCTTTTCAAGTATTGGTTGGCCATTTGTACATCTTTTTTGAGAGAATATCTATTCAGTGCCTCCGCCCAATTTTTAATCAAGTTGTTTTTTTGCAATTGAGTGGCACACATCCCTTAAACATTTTGGATATTAACCCCTTACATAGAAGGTTTGCAAATATTTTTCTCATTCCATACATTGCCTTCTCATTTTGCTCTCCATTAGATTCTTTTGCAGTGTTTAAAAAAATGTTATTTAAGAAAACTCTTGATCCCTTTTGACCTCTAGCTACTACATCATTTCCTTTGATTTATTACCAAACTCTTCAAAATAATTTTCTTTTAAATTTCTATCCTCTCGTTCACTCTTGAATCAGGTTTTTGCCTCTTCTTCTCTCCTGAAATTGCTCTAAGAAAGGTCTTCAAAGACTTTAAAGACTTATCACATGCTAAATCATTGGCTATTTCTTGTTTTTATTTAGCTGGATTTTTAGATATAATTGACTCATTCTTTTCGGAGGCTTTTTAGGACATAGTATTACTAGTTTTCTCCTAACTTTCTTGTCACTTCTTATTAGTTTTATACACTGGTTTCTCATTTCATTGATCTTTGGATTTTCACACTCCATATGTAAAGATTAATCCCAGAAATTTTATCTCTACTTATTTCCATAGTGATCTCATTCAGTCTTATAGCTTTAAATGGCATCTAGAAGTTGATGATTCCAAGTTTTTATCTCTAGTCTGAATCCTCTCTCTTTAACATTAAACAAACATCTAACGGCCTAATCACTATTTCCAATTAAATTTATAACTAAATATATCCAAACTGAGGTTCTGACATGAACATTCTCACCAAACTTGCACCTCCCACAGTTTTCCCAACTCATTTAATGGCAACTGTATTTTTACAATTACCCAAACACAAAAACTTGGTTCATCCCTGGTGTGCAAGGATGCAAGTTACATCCTCACTTTCTGTTCCCAGCAAATCATTTGCTAGGTAGACTTCCAAGCACATCAAGAATTTGAATATTTCTTATCATACCCACTTTTACCACCCTGTAGAGGAAGACTCTTAGGGGTATAAGAATGATAGAAATTAAGAGAAGAAAGAAGATTTTAAAATAGGAAGACCACCTTAAAATAGTTGGAGGATATATGGATAAAAATGAAATTCCCATTTGGAGGACCACATAATACAGATCATAGTTATAATTTTATATTTATTTAATTATAATATATTATCATTATCATTTACAGATGAGCAAACTGAGAGCTAGTTTAAGAACTTGTCCAAGAATACATGAATCAACAGCATCCCCCCCTAGAATAACAATCAGAAATGCCTTTTTCCAGAAATCTCAATGTTTTCCAGAAATGAAATTCAAAAGTATAAAATTCAAAATAAAATGCTGCCTGCTTAAGACAGACCAGAAATAAGTTGGGATGTCTAGGTTAAATGTTTTATTATTTTCCAACATTTATTAATGAATACATAATCTGGTCACCAGCATATTACAGGTTTGAGGAGACAGCAAGGAAAAGAATACAGTACTTCTCAAGCCCTCACATTTCACTTGAAATCTAGTGGTGGCTCTAAGAGAGAAGAAATTATAGCTGCTGTCAACAAACTGGTGTGCTGTCTTTCCCAGCAAATGCTGTTGGCATTCTGAGCGTCTTCTCAGACCCATCAAAAGACAATTTTTCTTTTATCTGATTTCTCCCACGCAAACACAGATTCCACAGAGGACTTGAAGTTACTGGTTTGTTGTTGTTGGTGGTTTTTTTTCTCCACCAATTTATATGGTAAAGTATGCAGAGATTTCTTATCAGTTTGTTGTAAAATTTTCCAGAAGTTTTGGGTTTACCCTCTAGGCACTTAATTCTAAAAAAACTGTGTTGCTACCACCATCCTCCAAATCCCTTTCCTAGAAGATTTAATAAATCATGAATTATTTTGTCTCATTTCTTATTGCATTCAACAATTACAACTAGTTCTCCATCCCTGAAGCTCTTTATGCATTTCTTTCTTCTCTTTTCAGGTTCTTGAATTTGATCCTCCTATCTGATTGTTGATCCTGCAGAAGATCTTCTTGCCTCTACCTTACACATAGTACTTGAATTAAACATAGTTTTTATTTGTTTGTTTTTGTTTTTTTAGGTACATATCACTTAAATCTCCAGTGGCAATATGATGCCTGTCCTGGTACAAGTTGTTTATTATAAGTAAATATTATTGCGAGGTTCACTAGATCTCCATTGGGGGAAAATTTTTTTTAAAAAGCAGTAATCTTGGGTCAGTTGTTAAGTTATTGAAAAAAAAAACAGTAACAAAAATGTTTGGGACCTTGGTAAAATGTTGATAAATGGTTGATTGATCCCTTGTTTTTAGTTGGAAAAGAAATTCTAGTCTCTATGTTTTTCCTTAACTTTTATCATTACAGAGACTATTTATGCTGTCTAGTATTTACACTGAGAATGAAATAACAGATCTTCATGCATTTTTCCATCCCACTCAGAACTAAGTATGAAAATAATATTTTGAGTCTAGATTCTAGCCAAGCTAATTTTGAGTCTAGATTCTAGCCAAAGTTCAGATTGTATTTGAACCCAGTTTAGTAGTGTTAGTATTACATAGTATCCAATTAATGTGTCTTCTTGCATGAACAGAACTTGGAGAGGAGAAATAAATAGCCAATGAGTATTGTCATGCTGTACTGTAGCTTTTGCATGCATCTTGTATTGAGGTTTCCTGTTTCTTAATGTCAATAACATACTGCTGACAGTTAGACAATTGATAAGTCTATGGGTATTAATTTTCATCAATAAAATTTCTAATAAGTTCATGATTAAGTTGGTAAATATTTAATTGTGTAAGTTTAGGTAAACCATGACAGATCAAAAGCGGTTCTACATTGAAGCAAAGTTGATATCCATATGATAGGAAATTCACACCAGATATGTCTCTATCATAAAATCTCTAACTTGAGAATATAAGAAATTTTGTACCTTATTTCACTGAATACATAGTATCTACAGAGGAAGGTATCAATATTGGCATCTGTGTTTATTTATTACAGAAATTCTAATTATAGCCCTATAACTTTCTGCCCTGGTGTACAAACTTCTTTGATCACAGGTACATCTTCCTTTTCAAGATTAATCTTCATCAAGTAAGCTCTCAGTACAGCAAATTTTATTTGGTGAGAGACATATATCAATTTGTTTTTCATCTTTAAAGCAGCGTCTTCTACAGTAACCGAACTTTTTTGTGCACCGATCAGGATCCACCAAGGCACATGTGGCTATAGTAAAAGAAGAGTAACTGACATTACTGATTTCTTACTCAAGAACATACTATTTCTGATTACAAAAAGTACTATGTATACATTGTAACAAACTTAGAAAATGCTAAAAAATAAAAAGACACTAAAATATTACATATTCCCTGTAAATGCAAAGTTTAAACATGTTTTAAATTAATATAAATAACATTTTTATGCCATAAATTATTCTCCTCAACAAGATTCAAAACTTTTTAAAAAGCTAAATAATATTCCCTTGAAATATATGACAGTTCATCCAATTTTTCCATTAGGTTATATTAAAATTTTAATATTTTAGGATTATAATAAGAAAATTTATAGTATACATTTTAATATTTACATGAGACATATTTAGGATAGCTGTGGAAGAGTTAGTTCCCAGGGTTATTAATTTATATATTGCACCAGCAATATATGTAGATTTTGCCTCCAAATAAAATGGTGTCTACTGCAATTTTAATTTTTATGCTGTTAGTAATTTTTCTTTTTTCTTTATTTAATTGTTCATATGCTTTGTTTATTATGTTATTATATAAATTTTTAAAATAATTCATAAGTTCACTTTAAAATTTTTTAAAGGCTTTATTTTTAGAGCAGTTTTAGGTTCACAAAATAATTAAAAGAAAGGTATAGAGATTTCCTATATATTTCCTATATATTCCCTGCCCCTAAATATGCATAACCTTTCCCATTATCAACATCATCCATCAGAAGGGTATGTTTTTTTACAAAGGGTGAACCTATATTGACACTTCAGAACCACCCAAAGTCCATAGTTTTCCCTATCATTCATTCTTCATGTTGTACATTCTATGGGTTTGGGCAAATGTGTAATTAAATATATCTATTATTATAATGTCATACAAAGTATTTTCATTGCCCTAAAAATCATCTGGGCTCTGCTTATTCATCTCTGCCCTCACTTCTCTGGCAACTGTTGTCTTTTTTATTGCCTTCATAATTCTGTCTTTCCAAGAATGTCATATAGCTAGAATCATATCGTACACAGTATTTTTAGACTGGCTTCTTTAACTTAGTGATATGAATTTAAGGTGCTTACATGTCTTTTCATGATTTGATAGCTCATTTATTTTTAGCATTAATTAACTTTCCATTGTCTGGATATAACACAGTTATTTTGTCTACCTACTGAAAAATATCTTGGATGTTTCCAAGTTTGGAAATTAGGAATAAAGCTGTTTATAAATGTTCATGTGCAGTTTTTTGTGTGGGCAAAAGTTTTCAACTGCTTTGGATAAATACCAAGGAGCATAATTGCTGTATGATACGGTACTAGTATGGTTAGGGTTTTTTAAAATATTTTATTTATTTGATAAAAGAGAGATCAAGAGAGCACAAGCAGGGGGAGGGGCAGAGGGAGAGGGAGAAGGAGGCTTTCTGCTGAACAGGGAGCCCCATGCGGAGCTCTATCCCAGGACCTCTGGATTATCACCTGAGCTGAAGGCAGAACATTAACCAACTGAGCCATCCAGGCACCCCCAGTATGTTTAGTTTTTTAAGAAACTACCAAACTATGTTCCAAAATGGCTGTACCATTTTGCATTCCTACCAGCAGTGTATGAGGGTTCCTGTTGCTCCATATACTCACCACAGTTAGGTTTTGCCAGTATTCCAAATTTTAGCTGTTTTAGTAGGTATGAAATGTTATGTCATTTTAATTTGCATTTCTCTGGTGGCATATAACATGGAGCATCCTTTCTTAGGCTTACTTGCTATTTGTATAATTTCTTTGGTCAGATGTCTTTTAAGGTCTTTGGCCCTTTTGTTTTTATTTTCTTTTGTTTTCTTATTGTTGAATTTCAAAAGTTTTCTGTATGTTTTGGATAACATGTTTTATCACATGTGTCTATTGCAAATATTTCTCCCAGTTTGTGGCTTGTCATATCCTTATCTTGTCATTACATTTCTCAGGGCAGAAGTTTTTAGTTTTAATGAAGTCCAGCTTATCAATTCTTTCTTTCATGGATTGTGCCTTTGGTGCTATATCCAGAAAGTCATTGCTAACCCAAGGATATCTAGGTTTTCTTCTATGATATGTTCTAAGAGTTTTATAATTTTGCATTTTATGTCTGGATCTATGAGCCATTTCAAGTCTGTTTTTTTGTGAAGGGTGTAAGGTCTGTGTCTAGATTCACTTTTTTCACATGTGGATGTCCAGTTGTTACAACATCCTTTGTTCAAGAAACTATCTTCCCTTCACTATATTGCCTTTGCTCCTTTGATAAGTATCAGTTGCCTATATTTATAGGGATGTATTTCTGAGATCTCTGTCTTGTTCCATTGATCTATTTGTGTACTCTTTTACCAACACCACATTATTCTTTTTAGATATAAAAATATAATGGTATGAATTTTCCTATAAACACTACTGTAGCTGTGTTCCATGAGCTTTGTGTCATCTCATTTTTATTACCATTCAGATGAAGATATTTTTAATACTCATTGATAGTTCTTCTTTGAATTAGGTTGTTTCATTAATTTTCATGTTTATATCTTTTTTATTCTTACATTTATGTTGTTTATTTTTCTGTTTCCTGTGTAACTGAAGAAGGTATATTAACATCACCCATTATTATGGTGTTTTCTACTTTTTTTTGTCCTTCTATCTTTTTTCACATAGTTTAAGACTAAGTTATTTGTTGCATTAAATTTATGGCTGCAGGGGCGCCTGGGTGGCTCAGTGGGTTAAGCCTCTGCCTTCGGCTCAGGTCATGATCTCAGGGTCCTGGGATCGAGCCCCGCATCGGGCTCTCTGCTCAGCACTGAGCCTGCTTCCTCCTCTCTCTGCCTGCCTCTCTGCCTACTTGTGATCTCTCTCTCTCTGTCAAATAAATAAAATCTTTAAAAAAAAATTTATGGCTGCAATATTCTGTTGAATTGAATCTTTTATTACTATAAATAATCATTCTTTGTCTCTAATAATGCATTTTTTCTTACTGACAACCTCATATAATATTAATATATCTACTTCACCATGCTTTTGTTGTGTTTTTATATCTTTTCCTATCCTTTAGATTTTATATTTTCTATTTTCTCATATATCAGATATTTCTCATATAAACTATTTGCTACATTCAAAACCATATTCACTACATTCAAAAAAGTCACTCTTTTTTTTAACTTTACACTAATATTTATAATAGTAATATAGATCAGATGAAATATATCTTGTTATTTTTTCCTATCTTCTTTTCTATATGTTGGTTATTTTTTTATAATTCCACCATCCCATTTACTATTGTGTAGTTATATTATCTTTTACTCTTCTTTTACTATTTATGCCAGAAGTTTCAACTTACCAGAATTTTTTTTAAAGATTTTATTTATTTATTTGACAGACAGAGATCACAGGTAGGCAGAGGCAGACAGAGAGAGAGAGAGGGAGAAGCAGGCTCCCTGCTGAGCAGAGAGCCCAATGTGGGGCTCGATCCCAGGACCCTGAGATCATGACCTGAGCCGAAGGCAGAGGCTTAACCCACTGAGCCACCCAGGCGCCCCTCAACTTACCAGTCTTATCCAAAAAAATCATTGCTTGTTTTTTGTTGTTCTTTTTTACTCTGTGTGTTTCTGAGCTTCCATATAAAAAATTATTCTCTTTCTGGCCAAACAATTTTTTAAGAATTTCCCTTAATACTGGAGTTCTGATGTTGAATTCTCTCTCTATTTTTGTTTGAGAATATCCTTATGTTATTTTTACTCCTAAAAGGTATTTTCATTTGATACAGAATTCTATATCATAGTTCTTTTCTTTCAGGACTCTGAAGAAATCACTACCTTGTCTTCTGACTTTTTTCTTTGTGGTTTTTTTTTTTTTTTGAGAAGTCAACTTTCAGTTTCATATCTGACCCTTTAAAAGTGATATGATGTTTTCTTCAACTTTTGTTTTTGCTTTATTGTTTGAGGTTGTTTTTTTTTTTTAAGATTTTATTTTTTTATTTGACAGAGAGAGATCACAAGTAGATGGAGAGGCAGGCAGAGAGAGAGAGAGATTGGGAAGCAGGCTCCCTGCTGAGCAGAGAGCCTGATGCGGGACTCCATCCCAGGACCCTGAGATCATGACCTGAGCCGAAGGCAGCGGCTTAACCCACTGAGCCACCCAGGCACCCCCTGAGTTTTTTTTTTTTTTTAACAGTTTGCTTGCTTTCCTTTCCTTCCTTCTTTCCATCCTTCTTTCCTTCCTTCCCTCTTTCTTACCTTCCCCCTGCTTTCCTTCATCCTTCCTTCCCTCTTTCACCTTTTTCCCTATTTTCAACTTCTAATTTTCTCTTGTTTCTTTCCAGATATTTTCTTCCGGTTCATCTTTCATCATCATTAAGTATCTTACCAACTTTGTAAAAATGACTATTTAATGCATTCATTATGTATTTAATATTGGTTCAAATTTTTTTCAGTTGTAGCATTTTATTTTTCTTCTTTGTTGTAGTCTTCACCTCTATGCCAAGTTTTTACTTTTGTTTTTCTTTATTTAAACAAGTTAAGCACAGTTATTTTAAAGTCTAGGTCTTGTAACTTCATTATCTGGATCCCTTGTTAATCTCTTCTCTTGAATGCTGGTTTTGAGTTTTGATAGGATAGTTATATTTTCATTTGCTCCTGATTACTTTTGTCACATACATTTTTAACGAGAGATTGAGGAAATAGCTTGAAGTCTGGAATGATGTTCTCTTTCTCCAGAATGATTTATTACTGTTCCTTGCTGGTGCCTAGGACTACCAACCAACATAACTGGATAATCTTAAAACATTTTTGAACTTGAGATAATGTAAAACTGGGTGTTAGTTCCTGGGATGGCTGGAAAGCTGGACTAATGTCCTTTCAACTTAGACATAGTTCATAGTTTTTTTGGATCCTCAGCCAAAGCATACCAGTATTTCCATAGTTCTCCTTCCTTTGTGGGTTCTCAATTACAATTTTTGCCCCAATTGTAGCATAAGGCTATCAAATTTCTGCTTTTCAACTTTTTTCCTGTGTCTTTATGAGTGGTCAGATGCTTCTGCAGAGAAGAGCTGCCTCAGAGATTGATCTCAATGTGATCTTTTCACTGTAACTTTTAATTGACCTGTTTACTCTTCAATATCTTTAAGCAATTGTTTTGTATTTCTTGTTTTGTTTGTGCATCTTTCCCCCTCAGTGCATGGGAGAGGCTATATGAAAAACTGTTGTAATTTTGTAGTATGTTTTAACATCAGGTTGTGAAACAGACTACTATAATTTTTTATTATAAAGTTTTAACATCAAGTAGAGCAAACAAATCACTAATTTTGCAAAATCTTTATATGGTACAAGTTGATAGTTTTTCTAACTGCAGAGTGAAGATGATTTTACAGCCATGGACTTTAAGCTTGAATTTTAATGCTGTTATTTGCTAGCTATGTAATTTTGGGTAAGCCCAATGAGTTTTCATTGCTTCAACTGTAAAATGGAGAAAATGGTATCTCATTCACAGAGTCTCCATGAAACATGATGAGTTAACACATAAACTGGTGTACAACAGTGCCTGGAACATAATCCTCTCTCAGAGATTAAGAACTGATACTAATTAGTGTTGAACAAGAACATAGTTGAAATTAAATCATTATTGACTGCAACTTTTAGACCAGGTGGTAGGCTTTTTCTGGATGTAAATCAAAACACTGAGCAACAGTGAGAGCCAGAGTGAGAGTAAGAGCGACAGCTAATTAAGTACCATGATAGAGACATATATTAGGTTCAATGCATGAACAGAGAAGTGTTTGCTTATATTCTTGGTGTTGTATCATGGAAGAGTGCTATGAAAATTTAACTTTAAAAAATGAGTAAGGGTTATTGAAATGCACAGGAGGAGTATAAAAAGAACATGAAAGTAGTGTGATTTTCATTCTAGAGTTGAAAGAGCATATTATACATTTAAGTTCAAAAACTAATAATAACAAAAATAGATTTCTTTTGTTGAAAACCTACTGTGTGTCAGGTATTGTTTTAAATATTTTGCATACGTTATCTCATTTAACTGCCATAAAACTTTGAGGTTGCTGCTGTTCAGATAGAAAACCTGAGGCTTTGAGTGACCATATAATTTGTCCAAGTTTGCAAAACTAATACATGCGTAAGGGTTCAATCTTAAATTGTTCCAAACCAGAATTTGCATTTCAAATATGTAATTCATGGCCTCTACATTGAAAAAGTTGGAAACTGACATATGATAAACATTCAAAATATTGACATATGACAATCACTCAAAATACTGTCTCAAATTAGATATTGTTTCCGGTAGCTGGTTGTTCTAAGACCTTTAAGTATTTTTATGACTATGGGGGAACCGGAAGATGTGAAAATTAGAAGTTGAGCACTGAATGACAAAATAGAATTCTATTAAGATGAATATGTTTACCCATACAAAGATTCATTAGTAATAGATACTTAATATACTATATATACGCTTAATAAATGGGATTACATATTGCAACCTGAACGTAGGAAAAATTTTATCTTAGACAATTTTAAATAAAATAATTTAGCTCCTCTATATGGAATTATTTGTCAATTCCCTTGATTTTGATGTCTTAACTGAAAATCGGATGATAATTTTGAATTTAAGGTGACTTTCTGTTCCCCATGTCTTCCTGACATCTTATTCAGAGCTTCAAATTAAATCCTTTTTGTTTTTTCTTTTCTATTTCTCAAACATTGTTAGTCTGGCAAGGGTTGCATTTGTCTCTTATCTCACGGCTGGCACCTGGATCTCTAATATTGAAGATACTTCCTATCAATTAATAGTACCATTATGTGAAAGTAATAAAATGTTCTAAGATATTAGTATTTGTGTTCTATTTTTCCTTAGCTTTTTGAAGAATATTGAAGAAGGTATAATTCTTTAAGTTAGGTGGATGAAAATACAAAAAATATTAAGACAAATTTGCAAGTTACCTTAACTAGTACAAATTAATTAATACAAACAAATCATTGCCACAATGAAAGCACTCACATGGTATTCATTTTTCATACAACATCTTTCTGGACTGGTTGAGAAGTTACTTAGGTAGTCAGTGAAATCCTGGCCAGTTGGAAAAGGTTATTTTTATAAGCTCCACTTTTCTCACAACATTTTATTATAATTTTCATGTAACCAAATTGACTTGGTTTTAAATTTAATAAAATCTAGAGCACCCAGACTGACACGGTCTTCCCACCAA
>NW_019154112.1:26898234-26901812 GCF_002288905.1 Enhydra lutris kenyoni | reverse complement strand
CATTTCAACACAGGTGAATGTCTTTCCCCCACTATTTTAGACTCAAACTCCCATGCACATGCAATATATCATAAAGTTTCCAAGGCCACCATGTTTGTGCCATTTAAGGTCCATTCTGAGACATCTTAACAACTGGCTATACTCATTTCAACACAGGTGAATGTCTTTCCCCCACTATTTTAGACTCAAACTCCCATGCACATGCAATATATCATAAAGTTTCCAAGGCCACCATGTTTGTGCCATTTAAGGTCCATTCTGAGACATCTTAACAACTGGCTATACTAAGTATCTTGTATTCCTTCTCAACTACATTGTCTCCTCTTTTTCTGTTTTATACTCTACTTCTATTTTCCCATTTCTTGAAATACTGCAATATGATATTGAATGTGATAAAGATTTTGCTTACATTATCTCTGAGTCTTTGCAAAACCTTACAAAATTACCTTTCCATTGTACAGTTAAAAGAATTAAAGTTTCTCCACAACTACAAAGGAGCCTCAGGTCCTTAATATAAACCCTGATCTATTTGATGACAAGTTCACTCTATAAATCACTATATTGTGCTGTTTTCACTATCTATGGATTATTTTATGCTTGTATTAAAATACTATCTAATATACTGTTCATTCTGTCATGTTTTAACCATTGTCAGTATTGTTCTCTATCAATTTTCTACAACTCGCCCTCCAGCATGGTACCCCTCTGCTTGGATCACTCATCTAACATCTTCCGTTTAGACCGAATATTTTTTATTGTTTCTTTAATGACTTTGGGGTTCTACCAATAACCAAACCATACCATTGGGCAACTGATATGTACTATTCTATGAACACCTTTAAAGCCACTCACTCTGACACTTTGTATCACCCTTCCTGTTTCTTCGGTCCCATAAAGGCCAAATATAGGGCATTCTGTCCATTTCAGTACACATTATAACTTAGTATCTGTTTGAATGATCAAAAGGTAAAGGAAAGTTTGTGGTCATATTCATACACTAAGTGTCTTCATTACATTATTTAAAATTTTCTGCAATGCTTAGCAAATGGTATAGTCCCTACACATCTGAAGCACACCCATATTCCCATGTGACCTCAATGCTTTTGACCAAATAATCTATTCATCTTGGACTTTAGCCTCAGTGCCTTCTATAGAAATCATGATGAAATAGAAAGAGCAAATATGCTAGGATCCTGTATTCCAATATTTATATTCCACTTATCACACACAGTATACTAGTTGTGACCTTGGAAAACTCTCTCCTTTGATGTCATTTTCCTCTTGCATAGAAAGAGGCAAAAGCAGATATCTCAGTTTAATCTGGAGGATCAGATTATATATCTATAAACCTTCTAATTCTATAAACCTTCTATAAACCTTCTAATTCAAGCAATTCATTGATTTTAACTGAGTATACTCAACTAGCTTTTAAGTATGCCTGAAGAATTACTGTGTATTTTTTTTTTTTAAGATTTTATTCATCCATTTGACAGACAGAGATCATGAGTAGGCAGAGAGGCAGGCAGAGAGAGAGGGGGAAGCAGGCTCCCCGCTGAGCAGAGAGCCCGATGTGGGACTCGATCCCAGGACCCTGGGATCATGACCTGAGCTGAAGGCAGAGGCTTTAACCCACTGTGCCACCCAAGTACCCCTACTGTGTCTTTCTTTATTACTGTTTCCTTAGTGCCCAGGGTTGTGCTCAGTAGATCACTAGCCATTCAGTTTCACATGGTTATTGATTGACATACTAGCACCATGGGCTTAAGCATCCTCCCTAATCATATTTGAGGTCCTCACTTCCTCAATTCCCCTTCATTATGAATAACAACTATAACAGCTGGGGCGTCTGGGTGGAGCAGTCAGTTAAGCCTCTGACTAGTGGTTTCAGTCCCGGTCGTGATCTCGGGGTAGTCATCACAGAGTTGCTTAAGACTTTCTCTCCCTCTCCCACTGCCACCCTCCCCTCACACCCCCCCCCACATGTGTGCTGTCTCTCTGTCTCTCTCTAAAAAAAAATAAGCCTTTAAAAAATAATAATAATAATAGCTATAACATCAGCAACTATAGTAATTATAATAATACCTAAATTGGTAGACGAATTTTCAGTTTGTAGGGCGACTTACTGTTACATTATTACACAAAATCCTAACTGCCGTCTTTTGAGGTGCATATAATTAGCAAGCACAATATTTTACATCAGATTTTTTATTTTTTTAAAATTGTGGTTGTTATTGATTCCCTTGTATTTTCTCTTTTTGTTGTTGTTAAAGATTGGCAAATCACTTAAATTCTCTGAGTGGCAAGGTTCAGAAGCTATTAAGTAGAAAGTTAGTAATAAAATCTAGATCTTCTAAGTTTGAATTCAGTTCTCTTTCTGGCACATGTTGCACCTCTTGAATTCCCAACTTTCTAGGTCCAAATTGGAACACTTTTGAGTACCAATTTATATATTCATTGTTAGAGAGCCTGGATTGCCTCAAAGGATAGACCTCTCAAGAATATCTTAAAATCACTGTCATGTACTTCATTGCAGTACATATTTTTTTAAATATTTATTTTTAATTGATTCATAAAGCTATTGCTGAATTTCTTCACTAATGTATTAACTAATTCAACAAGGATTTTTTGTGATATTATTTCTTTAATTGCCATTTTATTCCTACTGTAACTCATTGCCCAGCATATTTTGAGACTATATCCTGGATCATTTTACAGATTCTGTTATTGACATCTCAAGAGATATTTACCATTATTCTCAATCATTCATCTTCCCTGGGCCTTATTTATTTATTTATTTATAAAAAAGTTTTGAGAGAGAGAGGAGAGCACATGAGAAGTTGGGGAGAGACATGTGGAGAGGGAGAAGCAGACTCCTTGCTGAGCTCAGAGACCAACATGGGGGCTCAATCCCAGGACCCTAGGACTATGACCTGAGCCAAAAAGAAACCACGACCTGAGTCGGATGCTTAACTCAATTTATTATGGAGTCTTTATTTCTGAATTTTAGAAATGAATTTTTTTAATTTATATTATTAAAAATAATTTAAGTACATAAAACAATCAAGCCCTAAAAAGTCAGAAGATCTACCTTAATAGTATTAATTTTCAAATTGAGTTGAAGGGTGCCTGAGTGGCTTGGTCAGTTGAGCAACCAAATCTTAATTTCAGCTCAAGTCTTGACCTCAGGGTTCTGGGATCAAACCCTGTGTGGGCTCTTGGTTTATTGCGCTCAGCAGGGAGTCTGCTTGTCCCTTTGCTCCTCCCCCTGCTCCTGCTCTCCCTCTCTTTCCCTCTCTCAAATAAATTAAAATCTTTAAAAGAAAATGAGTTGGGGAATCTCCACACTGAACACTGTGGAGATTCCTCAAGAAATTAAAAATAGAGCTTCCCTATGACCTTGCAATTGCACTACTGGGTATTTACCCCAAAGATACAGATGTAGTGAAAAGAAGGGCCATCTGTACCCCAATGTTTATAGCAGCAATGGCCATGGTTGCCAAACTGTGGAAAGAACCAAGATGCCCTTCAACAGACAAATGGATAAGGAAGATGTGGTCCATATGCACTATGGAGTATTA
>NW_019154112.1:26854734-26898134 GCF_002288905.1 Enhydra lutris kenyoni | reverse complement strand
TGGTGGGTATTGGAGAGGGCACGGATTGCATGGAGCACTGGGTGTGGTGCAAAAACAAGGAATACTGTTATGCTGAAAATTTTTTAAAAAGTTAATTAATTAAAAAAAAGAAAAAAAAAGAAAATGAGTTGAGTACATTATAACACTATTCTAAATGAGGAAACTGAGATTCAACACAATCAAGAGACTTCTTTAATTGATTTGTGTTAAGAAATTGCATTTTCTATTTTCTAATCTGTTTTTTCTATTTTTAGCTAGAAGCTCTATGTTAAACATAAACAAGCATCTATTTTACCTGGTAAGATGAAGGTCACATAACACAGAAAGTGGAGGAGATAGTAAATGATCTTCATTCTGCAGAAAGAAGCTGCTGAAAGATTTGGCAACAAAATCTAAAGAGTAGCACACTTTCTGAAAAGCCAAGAGACATTTACTATTTATAGTTTCCTAATGGAAGAAAGACTCTTTATCCGGAAATTGTTTTAATCTGGTGTACTTGTCTCTGCACGATTGACTAGGCTGTGGGCAGAATTACCCAAACTGAAAATACTTGAAATTATTGATCTTTATAGAGGAAACTCTATGTGGAAGATAACTGCACACATGATACCATTATATTGACGGTGATCAATTAAACATTGACACAATGGGCATGTATGGAGTGGGTTTAAGAGAAATATTTACCATTTTAGTTATAAAACAACTGAACATTACCATGTCATTTAAACTCCTGGTTACTTTTCAGAATATATTCTAGTCACTAATTTGGTATGCAAATTCAGCAATACATCCATATATTCCAAATTCTTACTTATATCCCATTGATTTCCCCAAATTATTCATTTACAAAGGACAAATAGTAAGCCTTACTTTTGTCATTAATTTTTACTACCTTCTTTTCAGATGCAACTTGAATAGCTATGGAGGTCTGCTTTTTCCTTGAAAAGCCCAATTAGTCTCTATTTTTAAATTTTTTTTTATCAGAGTAATACAGGCACACAATACTGAAAAAAAACCTTGTAATAATAGAAATAATTTCCTCTTTCACCCTCCCTATGTTTAGCTCTTCTCCTTATTATTGGCATAAGAATTGGGATCTAGCTTAATATTTTGTCCTTGTGTAGCAATTACAGAATGTATCTTTTGATTTCCACTAAGAAAAATGTAGATTCAGATCATTTACACTCCTGTGCTGTTCTGCTCCTCAAATATTTGAAAGTTATATTAATTTTCAAAAATTCTGTAGGTTATCTATAAACATTTAAATATCTCATTTTCCCCCATCAACCTTAGTCACGACATTAAACTTTCTCTATTTAAAATGAAGATATTAGTCCCTTTGCCATTCCCTCCAACATTCCTCCCCACTTTGTACATTTCACTCACCTGTTGTCATACATTTCCTTTTATCTTGTCTAGGTTAATATTTGCTCTCAGAATTGAGACATACAATCTTTATATTGAAATCCTGTAATAGAAATAGCAATATGGACCATATTGCCTTTTTAATATGTTTGATGTGCTAACCAAAGACAAATGGTTTCAAAGTCAAGTAAATTATCACTATTATTTTACTATTATTATTATTATTATTTTCTTTTATTTTCATCTCTCTTCTTTTTAACCTTTTTTTAATTAAATATTTTCAAGTCTTTTAGTTGTTTAATATTTGGTTATGATGTTTTTGAAAAATATTTTTTCCTGTAGTTTTCTTCTGGATATGGATGAAAAATATAAATGGTGGTCATTCCTCATTCTTAAGTTTACCTTAGTATCATAGGCTATACCTGTCCCTGCTTCATTCTAAGAATTTCCGAATCTACTGTTATTTGGATCTCACATATCCTCTTTTTTTTTTTTTTCCCCCTCCATCCAGAAATGTTCTCCAAAAAGATAGGAAATACAGGAATTTCCATGCTGGGAAATATATTTATTCTGCCCTCATATCTGATTGTTTGAACGTAAAATATAGGTTCAAAATCATGTGAAGTCATTACTAACTTATATCATTCAGTCTTCTTGATTAGAATTTCAATACTAGACTAGGTCCTTTTAAATGGTTTGATTTTTGTGTCTCCCTAGACACTTACAGGATATTCTCTTCATAATTTGTACCCCACATCTTATGATTCCTACATTTCCTAGTGTAAACTTCTTTTTAATGAGTTTTGTCTGGCCTTTGGGTGAGCTTCTACAAATCTGGGAATATGTGTTTTCTTCTCTTTTTCTATATCTTTCCCTGATAAAGTCTTTCCCTCCTTAGGTGTATATTTATCTTACCTTTTTGGGGGATTTCTTTTAGTCAGGGGTTGAAATTTTCCTCTATAGATTTGTCTTTATTATCTTATTTTTATATCTATTTATGTTGTTATTTTATGATTTAAGTATGTTTCACCTTTCAGTTTTTCTATGTTTTTTTTAAGCAAATATATTTAGGATGTTAATGCCCTTATCTCTTCTATGATTGCTCTTTTGCCATGGAGCAGTTTTTGTTGTTGTTGTTGTTTTTATCTTTTTGTTTTTTGGGTTTTTTTTGTAAATGTAAGATCTTCTTGAATCCATCTGCAAATATATTTAAGAGAGTTTTGTTCATATTAAATTCTGTTTTCCTTGAACTCTTTTCTCAGGACCTAGTGTTCTGTTTGGTGGTGTTATCTTAGTTATTCATGCCTTTACTTTTACATGTTGTCCAAGCACTGGCTCTAGGATGAAGAATTAGATACCTCTTGAGGATTTCCTTCACTATTAGACAAATCTTTTTTTTCCCCAAAAAAACCTCTGTTTCGGGGAATCCTCAAGGTAAGGTCTGTGGATATAGGTTGAATGGGCTTCTTTAGTGAGCAGAAGGAATTAGAGCTCTAAATGTCTTCAAAAAAACCAAGCAAACATTACTTTTTTTTTTTTTTCCCTGGGACAGAAGTTCCTATACCAGAAATCTTAGATCTCTATATATGATTTGTTCAATTGGGCTCTAGTTTTAGTTAAACAAAACAAAACAAAAAAACTCTGTTAAGGAAGAATTGTATTTCTCTTGTTTGACAGTGACTCCCTAATGTGTAAGAATGTTTTTATTAGAGTAGAAACTCCAAAAATAACAATATAATTCAAATTAATATCTTTAACAATTTTGTAAAAAAGTCAACTGACTATACATATTGGCATCTGTTTCAAGACTTTACATTCTGGTTCATTGATCAATCTTTCTCTTGCTTTTATGTCCATATCAAATTCTCTTAGTTATTGAAACTTTATAGTAAAACCTGGAATCAAGTAATATCAGCTGTACAACTTAGTTCTCAATTCTTCAATTTATCGTGGTTATTTTTGGTCTTGTAAATTTCCAAACAATTTTTTTTTTTAAATTTACTTACTTATTTGACAGAAAGAGAGAGATAGAGAAGGAGGGATAAAGAAAGAAAGAAAGCAGGAGCAGGGGGAGATGCAGAGGGAGAGGGACAAGCAGACTCCCTCCTGAGCAGGGAGTCCAATGAAGGGCTCAGTGCCAGGACCCTGAGATCATGACCTGAGTTAAAGTCAGAAGCTTAACTGACTGAGCCACCCAGGTGCACTTCCACACAATTTTTTTTTTCCCACACAAATTTTTTGAGTAAGATTGTCAGTACCTATTTAAAAACCCAACAGGGGAATTTGGGTTGGGTTTTTCACTGATTCTATGGACCTATTTGATGAGATTTGGCAATTTCAAATTTCCAATACTTGAACAAAATATATCTCTTCATTGTTTACTTCTTTAATTCTTCTCAGCAATGTACTTGCCACTGTATAGAGAGGTACTGGATATATTTCTTTCTGTTTTAAATCATTTCGTATATAGTATCTTTAAATTTTTATCACCCAAGTATTTATTAGTAGTTTATAGAAATTTAATTAGTTTTTATATTTTTCTTGTATCAATAACCTTGCTAAATTCAATAATTAGTTCTTTTACCTTCATTTTTAGATTCCTTAGATTTACATTATAGGCAATCATGTTGTCAAATAAAAATGTTTGTCTTTAATTTACAATCAATATGCTTTTGTTTATTTTTCCTATCGTACTTTCTAAAATTCTCTTACAATTTGGAATGGAGGTGGTGAATTTCATTATGCTTACCTTGTTCCTGATCTTAGACGAAGTGCATTCAATTCTTTTTTTTTTTTTAAGATTTTATTTATTCATTTGAAAGAGAGAGAGCAGAAGCACGGGGAGAGGGAGAAGGTGAGAGAGAAGCAGACTCCCTGCTGAGCTAGGAGCCTGACGTGGGCTCCATCCCAGGACCTGGAGATCATGACCTCAGCCACAAGGTCATTTACTGACTGAGCCACCCAGATGCCTCTCCTTGAAATTTCTTTTTTTGAGTTTTAGTATGGATAATGCTGGTCTCCTAAGATCATTTGGAAAATGTTCTTTCCTATTCTATTGTACAAAGAGATCTGTGTATAATAAGTATACATTCATTATTAAATATTTTGAAAAATTCAACAGTGAAGCCATCTATACCTGGTATTTTCTATGTGGGAAGATTTGTAAATAGACATTATTGAAAATGAATATAATATTATACAAGATGCAAATTTTTTTCTTGAGTGAATCATGGCATTTTACATCATTTGAGGAATTTTTCCTTTTCATAACAGTTATCAAAGTATAGGTATAACATTGTTTATTATATTCTCCTACTGCTCTTTTAATGTTTTTTATATCTGTTGTGATTTCTCTTATTCATTCCTGATATTGGTCATTTGTGCTTCCTTTTTCTCTCTTTTTTAAATCAATCTGACTAGATATTTCTGAAAATCAGTTTTCTACCTTTTCTTAAAAAAAAGCTTTTGTTTTTACTTTTTTCTATTATTTTTCTATTTTATATATATATATTTTAAATATTTTATTTATTTGACAGAGAGAGATCACAAGTGGAGAGAGAGAGAGAGAGAGAGAGGAGGAAGCAGGCTCCCTGCCTAGCAGAGAGCTCGATGTGGAACTCGATCCCAGGACCCTGAGATCATGACCCGAGCTGAAGGCAGAGGCTTAACTCACTGAGCCACCCAGGCAGCCTTCTATTTTATATTTAATTAATTGTCTATCTTATTTTATTATTTCCATTCTTCTGAGTAAAAATACGGGTTTCATTGAGATATATAATTTATAAAATGAGGTTTAATTTACCCTTCTTTTTCTAATTTCTTTTTTTAAAGTTCTTAAAGTGGAAGCTTAAATCATTGGTTTGAAACAGTTTTTATATTTTTTAAAGATTTTATTTATTTATTTGAGAAAAGAGAGAGTGTGTACTTTTGTGTATGCATGCAAGGGGGTGGGGGGAAGAGCAGTGGAGCGGGGAGAGGGAGGGGGAAAGAATCTCAAGCAGACTTGTACTGTGTCAGGGGCCCAGTGAGGGGCTAGATCTCCTGACCTTGAGACCATGAGCTGAAACCAAGACTCAGGTGTTCGACTGACCTAGCCACCCAAGTGCCCCTTTTATGTTTTATTATAACCACTTAAAAGTACTGTAGTTATAGTCTTGGGCTCTTTTTTTGTCTGTGTCTCTTTGTTTTTGTGTCTGTTATTCTCTCTGTCTGTCTCTTGTTCCTTCCCTCTCTCTCTCTTTCTCTATCTCATCACTTGTAATGGGGGAAGCAAGGTGCCATGCTGTGAGAATCCCTATGGAGTGGCCATAGAATCCATGTGGTTAGATGGTATGGTTAGAATCCATGACCCTCTATTTAATAGCTTATAAGAAATTGAAGCTCTATGTCCAAGAGCTCTCAAGAACAAAGGATAGCAACAATTAAATGAGCAAGCTTAGAAGCAGGTTCTTAGACCCCTGTTGAGAATAGGATGTCTATAGCTCCAGTCACCTGCTTTAGTGCAATCTCATCGAGACCTTGAGACAGAAGTGTCAAGCTAAGCTGCTTCTGGAGTCCTTCCCACAGCATCTATGAGATAATAAAGGTTTTTAAACTGTGACCTCTTGGAATAATTTGTTAGGCAGAAAAAAATAATATAATATCCTATCTTACATTCTCTTTTAATTGGTATGTCTACATTTAATATTTACACTTAATGAAATTATAGTATGGTTGTGTTTAAAACTGTCACCTCTTTATTTTCTATTTGTTCTCCCTGCCTTTGTTCTCTTTTCCTTCACTATTTATAATATAGCTCTTTTTATAATATAATAGTTTATAATATAGCTCTTCAGCTTTCTTATAATGTAACACTTACAATCCTATACTAATATTTTCCCTTTCTCATAGTTTGGGCTATTGTCGTTCATGTCTTTCTGCAATGCAGTTAACTGCACAATATATCATTACTTTTGTTTTAAGCAATAAATTGTCTTTAACAGAGATTAGAGGAAAAGAATATTTTACATTTACCAACAAATTTACAAATTGTAGCTCAATTGTTTTCCTTTGTGAAGGTCCAAATTTCTATCTTTTATACTCTTAATTCTACTGTAGAACTCTTGTTTATTTCTCAAGAAAGGTCTGCTGACCTTTATCCATGTTGTAGCACAAGTTTGTACTTTATCCTGTTTTACTGACAAAATAATATTCCATTGTATGGGTATGCCACATAATGCTTATCCATCCATCAGTTTATAAACCTTTGGGTTGTTTCCCTTTGGGTCATTTTGGCTATTATGAATCATGCTGCTATGGCCATTTGTGCGCAAGTTTTGTGTTGACATTTTTCAAATCTCTTGCATACATGCCTACGAGGGGGATTGCAGAATCAAATGAAAATCCCAGGCTTAATTTTTTTCAGGAACCGGCACTCTATTTTCCCAAGTATTTGCACTAGTTTACATTCTCACTAGCAGTATATGGGAGTTCCGATTTCTTCATATCATTACCAACTTTTGTTAATGTGTCTTTGTGTTAATTACAGTTAGGGGGTGGGAAGTGGTCACTTACTGTAGTGCTGATTTGTATTTCCTTGATGGCTTTTGAGATTAAATACCTTTCCCTGTGCTTGTTGAACATCCATATATCCTCATTGGAGAAATGTCTATTCAACTCCCTTGTCCATTTTATAATAGAGTTAGTGTGTTTTTATTATTGAGTTACAGATATTCTTTGTACATTCACAGCTACCTTGATGGAGAGGCTGCTGTTTGTCACAGCTACTTGTGGAACCAAGAGTTGGACAATAATGGGGCAGCTGAACTGCCACAGAGTTGGCTGTTCCCGAGATTCAGCATCTTTGTTTTGTTTTTAAACAAATAAATAAATGCACCTTGGATTTTTGCAAGTTTGTGGTTAATTTGGAGAGCTCTTAAAACATTTATTTTTTTTTCTTGCCACTGTTTTGCTGCTTTCATGAAGTGACAGAATTTTAGATCTCTTTATTCCATCATTTTAGAAGTCCTGCCTATGATTCCTATGTATTGTTTCTTTTTTTCTTTTTTTAAAAATTTCTATAGTTTGGAAATTATATACACTTCTGGCTAATTTCGCTGTGTCACGGACTACCCTGAAATTTGATGATTTAAAACAAAACCATATTATTATGCTCATTGAGCCTATGGGTCAAAAATTAACACAGAGTATAGTAGGAATGGGTTGCCTCTTTTCTTATATGTCTGGAAACTTATCTGGGAAGACATGAAGACTGGGAGTGGGGTCTCATTGGCTAACTCCTCCTTCTTATCTTCCTTTATAGAGTCTAATTTTTCTTAACATACTTAAATGTTACTCCTTAGAATTTTGGACATTTTTTTCTTCTCATCAATCTGTAGTAGTCATTTGGGTGATTTTATCTCATTGCTTCGGTTAATGGGTCCTGAAATCTATATTTGAAGCACAACTTTCTTTTCTAAGCTTCACACCTGTACATAGTTAAAAAGTATAAACTTGATATGCCATATATGGTCCTTTCCAAAATTCTATGTCTCTTGCTATATTTCCTAATGAATGATTGCAGTGTTTAGCATTTATCCAAGTAAGAAAACTTGGAATTATCATCTCTTCTTAAACCTCAAATTCACTGAAATTCTTACATCTTCTCTAAATCAGAATTCACAGTTAAATTTTTATATTTTCCAAATCAGTGCTGTAGCTATAGGTAAAAAAAATAAAATAAAATAAAAAATAAATGCACTGAGTGGAAACTTTAAATTCTACACATCAAGTATTTGTGGATAGAAAACATTATAATTCACAAGAAAATTATGTCAATATGAATGCAATATTATGGTAGAATTAATGTGGAATGTGAAAAACTGGAAGCACAGTGAGTTCATTGAAGATGGAGATAAGGACAGAAGTATTAAATACTGAATTATAAGATGAAGAAGTTAAATAAAATTCTTAAGGACCTGGAGAGAAGACCCTTAGATTGACTGCCTATGTTGACAATTAATTATGATAAAAGTTTAGCTTTAGAATTAGAAATGGTCTTTTTTTGTTTTTGGACATTTTTGGATTCTCCAAATTTTTTATACTTTATGATAAAAAAAAAACCTTAAAAATGTTTTTAACTTGCTTTATTCTCATCACATTTTACTCCCTGCTGAGTTTTGCTTGATTGTTCTTACTCATAAATACATCACCAATAGTGTCTATTAGGTGATTAAGGTGTTTATGACTTTGTGTCTAAGACTCAAGCACATTTTGCTGAAATTATGGAAAGGTAGCATAAACCATGATTGATTAATGATGCCTAAAATATCACATGAAAATAACAAGGCTACTGCCCAGGGCACATAAACAGGCCAGAGATAAATGGAAGCATTAAAGATGAAAGGTGTTTGTAATGTGGGTAGGGGAGAACTCCTGCCCATTTCACAAATAAGCTCCCACTCTTCTTTACATCTCTTGTACCTAACCCAACATTGAACTCACTAATCTCCATGATATAAGTGTGTAATCCAGAAGACCAGAGGACACCCACACGAAAATACATTGATGAAAAGTAGAAAGTTAATTTTTATTAATAGTAATGTTACAATTTAGTGTTATGTAGTATGGTAGACTTATACTTTACAGTGTATCCCCTGTGGTATTGACAGGTTCAAGAACTGGCTTTTGGTATTCCCGCACAACACAGCAGGGCTCTGTACTGCAGTAATTGTATATATACTCCCAAGTGTTGCATGAAGTCTTGCAAGCACCACGAACAAGGTAACATTCTATTTTTTTCTCTGTATCTTCTTTTGTTTTTTTCTGTGAAACTGGGAAAAAGTATCTATGATCATAAATCCAGATTTAATCCCCTTGCATAGATAGGTGGATAGATAATAGTTAGGCAGATAAGCATATAAAGTTGTTTAAAGTAAAGAGTTAAACCATTTCGTTTCTAAAATTATGTCCAGGCAATTATATAAAAAGTTCACATTTTATCCCCTACAAATAGCGACAATATAAATACTTATTTATTGAATAATAGTTCCTTGACCACTAACTTTTTTTAAAATAGAATATCATTAAATATCTAATCTGTGCATGCTTCCTCAAGAGTAAAGAGAAAAAAATGTGTAAAAAATACTCTACCTGTTTTGTGTTCTAAATAATCATCCATCTCCAATACTCTCTCACCCCACAAACTACTGGATTAGTTGCAGAAAGCTTAATTTTGACAACAGCTTGAGTACCAGTTCATTAAATCACATTTAAAATGAGAAGGCAGTAGGAAGTATGTAAGAAGTCATAGTCTCATCAAACAAAATAACAAACAGGTTTAATTCTATACCCAGGGAATTTTTTTCCCCTTATCTTCTCAACTATCAGTTCCACTCATTTCTTCTTTCATGCAAAACAGAGTGACTTGCATTATAGGTTCACGTGGCATCTCCTAACAACAATTTAATTATTTGATTTTTTTCAAGAGTAAAACATTTATAAAAAATATTTTGTTCCTCCCTTCTTTTTCATATTAGCAAATATTACCTGATAGACCACAAGACACAGTGAAGAAGAAAGTCAGGAAAATACAAAGTATCTTCATTGCTGATATTGTTACTTCAGTGAAGTTGAGGCAGACCTCAAAATGTCTGAGAGTTGTGCTATTCCTTGATAAAATAAAGATGAACTCTTGTTTTTATAGCCTTTTCAGGGTAATTACTATTCTGATTAATGCTGCCTTTCAAGATTGAGCACAGATTAATGTATTGTGTAATAGCAACAAACAGAAGAGAGGACTTAGCTCTGTTATGACCTCAATGAGCCAAATGTGAACTCAGTTTCAGTTAGACAAGCAAATAATAGGGTGAAAGTCTTTAAATTTTTTAATTGAAAATACACAATCAGTGTCAGCTATATTGTCAGTCACATGCTTTCTTGAGCATCTATTATGTGTCAGGCAGTGTTTTAAACACTTTATATAGATTTGCTAGCTTAATCTTCATGACAAATTTTATGACATAGGAACTTCTTCTTTTCTAGTTGAGGAAATTATGGCAAAGAGGGATTATGTGATTGCCTCAAATCAGACATGTAGTGATTGGTAGAGCTTAAAGACCTGGAAGACCTTAGTGGACTCCAAGGTAATGTGATACCAGAGTCCATCTCTCAACTTCCATCTTCTTCATCCTCCTAACTGAGTAAAAGCCTTTTTTTTTTTTAAAGATTTTATTTATTTATTTTTTATCCTCTGTATACTGCCTGAACCAGGCAGTTCCTGCAATGCAATTTTTCTACAAAAGGAAAATATTTTAAAATGTAGTTTTGGGATGGTTACATTAAAAATTACCATAGTGATGTTATAAGAATAATCAGTATAATTCTTTACACATAATGACTTATTCATAGGACTGACTACCTCATTCATAGGGGAAAGCAGTGTGTTAAAAGTCGAAAGAGCACTGGATTAAATACAGAAAACTCATCTTGGCATCTGGCTTTTCTGTTTACTGGCTGTACATTCGAGAAACATATTCACTGACTAAGCCTCAAGATGCTCTCTCTGAAGGCTGGATTGGTAGGACCAGCCACATTCATGGGTTTAAGGTAAGAATTGAATAGACACCATATGCAAAAAGGGGATTTATAAGTAATTGACATATAAATATAAATACTTTGGGCATGAAAATCCAAAAAGATATGTCCTTACAACTTAATGATGTATGTTCTAACTCCCTCTGTCATTGAGGAAAAACAAATTACAAGGATATTCTATCATCTGGATTTTAAAAGAAGTTATCTAGTTTTGTTCATTATCTGCTTCAATTCTTATCGGCTTATGTATTACACCCCCATCATGGAAAATCTATTTTCTCAGTATCCTCTTTCTAAAATCACCAAAAAAAAAAAAAAAAAAAAAAAGACACTTTAAACTGCTGCAGACTTACAAAAACCTATTGTATGTAAGTACAGCAAAGTAACAGATACAAGAAATACTATAGAAAGTTAACAGGCCTGGCATTAGCATACTGGTGGCATGGATAAGAAGATGACCTAGGACAAAATGGCCCATTTTTCTTCAGTGCAGCTGTATCCATTCTCTGTCTAAAATAAGGCACTCCTATCAAGCTGGAATATCAGCCAAATTCTTATAAATTGGTTGGTCTTCTTTTCTCTCTCTGCTAAAGTGTAAGGTTGTAACTAGTGGCATCTGAATCACACAGAACAAAGATAAGGATTGGATGATTATCACCCCAGTTCTAGCCAGGAAGTGATAGAAGTAGAATCAAACTGGATGCACAGGAGAGAATTTATTGATTTATTGCTTAAAATTGATATTTTAGAGCTTGACTTGAGAGATATCCAGATTCTAGATTTCTACTAATTTCAACTCTTTTAAAGGGGAAAATAGAGAGACAAAGTGTGGCAAGAAGGACAAGAATGAGATTGCAACTAATGATTAAGAGAAAGAGAAGATACACAGGAATTTTTTTTAAAGGTTAAAGAATTGATCTAAAGTGTATGAACCAAATGGCATTGGTCCAAAATATTTATACTTAAGTAAGAATTTTGGATTCTTAGATGAAAAAGTGTTGTTACTTCCTTTTTACAATGTTAGAAGAGAATAGCTAATAATTATACCCTTCAAAGCCATAGGTAAGGACCCTTAAAGTTGTCAGTTCTTGGTGAAAAGAGCATGGCTAGGCTTTCGGGATTTGAGGTTGATTTGTGCCTAACAAGGGAGCTTTTCCAGGCTAATGCCTGTATGTTGAGAGTGCCAGAAGAGGGTATGATGATAAGAAGACAGATTGTCAAGAAAGGGAAGTAAAGGGAAGGGAAGAGTAAGGAAGGGAGGGGAAAGGAAAGGAGAAGAAAAAGGAAAAGAAAAGAGAAAAGAAAAAAGAAGAAAAGAAAAGAAAGGAATGAAAAAGAGAAAAGAAAGGAAAAGAAAAAGAAAAGAAGAGAAGGAAAGGGAAGGGAAGAAAATAAAAGAAGGAAAGGAAAGAAAAACTATTCCCTTATAGGAGTTTCCAGTAAAACCTAATAATAATAATAATAATAATAATAATAATAATAATAATTGACTATTTTAATTCACTGATGGCCGCAAAGCTTTATGTTTAAAGAATACAGTATGGGAGTAATTTTATACACCAGTGGCAGACTGATTGGCACTTTGGGAAGTTTTCAAAGTGGTCAGAATCATAAAATCTTTCTACAGGTGAGGACAATGAACATTAAATTACTAAGAAAACAAAAGACTGGAGAGATATCAGCAGCTGGAACTTCTGCTACAGTTTCTACTTCCTTCCACTATTAAAAAGCTTTTATGCAAGCTCTAATAATTATTGGTGCTTCATATATTTAGAAACCATGAGTCCCAGGAGCTCAGGCTCTGTCCTTCCTGCTCCTGATGCACCTTCAAAACATCTGTTACATGCTCCTTATGTGCAAGGTGCTGTTCCTTGTATTTAAATCTCATGAAAGCCCTGTGAGGTAGGAATAATATTTAGCCCCATTTTCATGCACAAGGAAACGGACACAGAAAGATTTAAGTAAGTTACTTACTTAAAGTAACAAAGTCAACCACTAGCTGGTAAATGGTGAAACTGAAACGGAACATGGTCTATGGTTAGAGCCCACATTCTTAATCATTACTGTTACTACATATTCCAGTCACCTGGAATACTTGTCTTAGAGTTACAAAGGAATTTATATAATATAATCATGAAAATGTGCTTTCCAAAAGAAATGTTACAACTCATTTGTTCTCACTCTATTTTTATAGCTTAAGGACACTCTGAAAACAGAAACTTTGTAGAGAAAACAGTCCTAGTAGATTGTTTCTAGAGAAAATTTGGAGAGTAGCAGAAACTGATCTTTCCTTTCCTCCCAACAATAATCTTTCCAGTTCAGTCTTAGTTTCCCTTGACATTCTAAGGAGTAGGGGAGAACATCACATATTATGTATTCTCAATGAGGATGGGTCAAAAACAAGTCCTCTTGGGGAGCTCTGGTGCAATGTGTAGCTATTGTTCTATTTTAAGTCATACATGGGTGTTAAAGGCAATAATATAAACCTTAAATTTTTATTTATTTATTTAAAATTCCAGTTAGTCAACATACAATGTAATTGTACTTTCAGGTGGACAATATAGTAATTCAACACTTCCATACAGTATCTGGTGCTCATCACAAGTGCCCTCCTTCACCCTAATCCCCTAATCCACCCACCCACTCCTCCACCTCCCCTATGGTAACCATCAGTTTACTCTCTATAATAAATCTTACACCTTAATTTTTTTTTAAGATTTTATTTATTTGACAGAGAGAGAGAGAGAGAGAGAGATCACAAGTAGGCAGAGAGCCAGGCAGAGAGACAGAGGGAAGCAGGCTCCCAGCTGAGCAGAGAGCCTGATGTGGGGCTCGATCCCAGGACCCTGAGATCATGACCTGAGCCAAAGGCAGAGGCTTTAACCCACTGAGCCACCCAGGCGCCCCACACCTTAAATTTTAAACCAACCTTAAAGATAACTATTAGAATGTATGGTCTCATGGGATAATGTCATCCAATGTCTATTGACTTGTGTGCTTTGTCTTGATCTGGGGGACAAATTTATAGTTTATCAAATGTATTTTTTGTACTAGTCCATTACTCATGAGTCATCTTTTTAAAAAAAATCACTCATAAAAGAATTAATATTGAGCCAGTTGCTTACAGTCTTATCACACTGTTATGGGACTGAAATGTATCTGCCTAATCACTACTACTACTGCTGCTGCCAGTACTAACTACTAATAAAATATCAGTACAATGGGTATGTTTATGTAAGTTATTAGGTTCTAGGAATTACCTCTTCCAGTAGGTAGGATGATGGCTACCACCTACATTTTTTTTTTAAAGATTTGTTTATTTATTTGAGAGAGAGAGAGAGAGCATGAGCAGGTGGGGCAGAGCAAGAGAGAATCTGAAGCAGACTCTACACTAAGTGCAGAGCCTAATGTGGGCCTCCATTTCACAACCCCGAGATCAGGACCTGAGCTGAAATCAGGAGTTGGTTGCTCAATCAACTGTGCCACCCAGGTGCCCCTAAAACCCACACTTCCAAAAGTGTCTTTGAGCTCACAGCTATAGATATTAGGTGTAAGTGAAGTTTGGGTAGTAGGAACAAAGAAGAGAAGGTAAAGGAGAGAGGCATGGAAATGTACAGATTAATCAATATTGAAAGAGATAATATAAAAGAACCATAGCAAAGTCTGTAGAGCCCATTATAGTTTTAGCTTTTTATACAGTGATTTAGAAATATTAATCTGAAACTAAGCCCAGTAGCCATTGTGTAGTAGATGTTTAAGCAATAATTACTTAATGAAAATATATTTTTTGCTGTTATTGGTGCCTCCCACTAATATATTTGTTTGTTAGACTGTATTTGGTTAGTGGTTTCAGAACAATGGCATTCTGCAACTGTCAGAATATGCTTACTACTTTCTGGTATCATGTATCAGTGAGCTATCTCACACTAAGGAAATCCATGTGGTGGTTAAAATATTATATATATTTTTTTAATTAATTAATTATTTATTTATTTAGAGTGAGAAAGGGAATGAGCGATGGGAGGGGCAGAGGGAGAAGCAGACTCCTTGCAGAGAAGGGAACCCAACAGGTGGCTCAATCTCAGGCCTTTGGGATCATGACCTGAACTGAAGGCAAACCCTTAATGGATGGAGCCACCCAGGTGTCCCAAAGTATTACATTTTAATTTTGAAAATAGAGTATTGATTATCTACTGTGATACGTTATTATTTGCCTCATCTTCTTACATCTGAGTGAATTTTAAGGTATAGGTTATAAATTCAATAGCCATTAATATTCATTTTGCATATTTTGCATATGATCCACTTCTCTGTGTCAATTTTAATTTTACTCAGCTGAAGACTAGTTCCTCACTGAATACATGGTACTTTAAACTCACCTAACTATAATGTTCTCTTTTGTTCAGAAGGATTGTGTGTGTGTGTGTGTGTGTGTGTGTGTGTGTGTGTGTTATGTATTGATATGTGATATTTAGGACTCATTATCAAGCGTTTCAATCACATCATTCAAGTCCTCCACCTTTTTACCCAGAATTTGTTTTATTCTGGTCCCTGATGGTCACATGTAATCTTATCAGACATTTTGAAGGCTTTTTTTCTGTCTATTCTAATAATAGTGACTCTTATTTCATTCCAATTTGTGTGTGTGGGGGGGTAGGGGTGTGTTCCTCATTTGTCTTCATTTGAAATTAGCTTATTCATTATTGGCTTCTTTAATTATTTACCCATATATTATGGTATGGTTATTATTACTATTAATATTATCATTAACTTCTCTCTGGAATGCAAACTCCATGGGGCAGGGATTTTGACAGCTATGCAGTGGAGTTTAGGATAGAATAGGCATTTTTCATATGAATGGGGACTGAAATAAAGTTATTGAAATAAAGTTACACTTACTGAATGGAGATTGAAATAAAGTTATAGTAGCAATTGTAGTATCTATCATTTATCTATCTAAAAAATTTTGGAAAATGGCACTTCTGAGAAAGTGAATGTCAGAATACACAATTCAGTTTCTAATCCTAAGGGATGAAAGACCAATTCACAAAGATTTTCTTATCCATTTCTTTCCCTTTTGGTGGGTATGAAAGAGGATGACAGGAACTAATTTAGGTCTTTCTTCCTAAGCTTTAAAAAGTAATTATGACTTACCCCTCTGTATACAGCTTATATAAAGGACAGTCATGGGAGAAATATTCTGAGAAAGTAGGTAGACTGTACACAAAGGATATCCTTTACAATTCCACTTTCCATTTTATTTTTTATATTTAGCAAAGGGCTTGGTTCTTACTAGGTGCTCAATAAGTAGTAGTGAATCTGTATTGAACATTTACTAAATATAAGGTAATGCCTGAATGCTTTTCATTTATGATTTCTGTTGAACATAACACCAACCTGAAGGTCATTGCACAACAAGGTAAAAAAGGCGTAGAGGTATTCATTTAGTAGCCTGTTAAAATCCCTGTACTAGTATTTCCATTGCTGATATTAGACCCCAAAGCAATTTGATTCTTGAACCCAAGGTCTTACCTGCTATGCTAGATCAATGAATTTGTAAATGAACAAATCTATGAAAGGCAATACTGAGTTTCTTTAATTTCTTTACATTTCTGTTTATAGCACAGAACTAAAGCTATTAATCTTTAATAAATGGTAGACAAGAGACTGACCCTAAAACTAAAAGGCAAATTCATGCCCAGAATCAGCAGAAGGATTAGTTGAATCCATGGCTCTCTGAATGTCATAAATTTTAAATCATTAGGATAATTAAAAAAAAAGAACAATCTGTACTTCTGGGTTCCACTCCCTAATAGTCACATTCTGTTATTCTGTGGGTCAGAAATTTGAACACTTATTTGTTTATTTTTAAAGATTTTATTTATTTATTTGACAGAGAGAGAGAGCAAGAGAGCACAAGCAGGGAGAGCAGCAGGTAGAAGGAGAGGGAGAAGCAGACTCCCTGCTGAGCAGGGAGCCCCATGTGAGGCTTGATCCCAGGACCCTAGGATCATGATCTGAGTCAAAGGCAGTCACTTAACAAACTGAGCCTCCCAGGTGCCCAGAAATTTGCACTTTTAAATAAATCTCCTCAAATATTTCCTATGCTTACCCAGGTCTGATACCACCAATTTACACACATTCTGCTTTTCTCAGAGTGAATTCATCTACACCATTTCTTCCCTTCCTATGGTCAGTCTCATCACTGTCCCTGCTCTACTTAAGCCCTTTTCAAAACACAGAATGAAAAATACTTTTCTCCCCACCAGGCTCAGAAGAACATGAATACCCCAAATCCAAGTCCTCTGCTATGACAGTGAAATAGTGTGGACAGACTGACCCAAGCGTGAATGCCACTCTACTACTGTCTAGCCATGTGCCCCTTGTGCAAAGGGTGTTTCCATTCTGAGTCTCAGCCTCATTAGGGGGATTGGGAATAAAATTAGTCACCTGCATACATGATGTGAAGATAAAATGACAAAGATGAAGACTTGATCTGACCTAAAGTAATGCTTCTTCTGTTTGCTAGCCTGCCCTCTATATTTTACTGTGCTACAGGAATCTAACACAGTGTCACATAGTAAAGATTTACTTTAGGAGCTGAGACCAAACTGAAGAATACAGAAAGCTGGTCAAATGTATGCTCATATCCTTTGTAAAGTGGTCCACAGATTCTCAGAAATGAAGAAACAAGATTTAGAAAGTATTTCTCAAGTCCATTTAATACAGTTCACTCCTTCTGGTTGTCCATACCCCTGACAAATCACCTCCATCTGGTACTGCTTGACTAGACTGAATGATTTTCAGAGCTAGAATGAGCCAATTCTTTCACATTAGCAAAATTTGGAGTTGAACCTCAAGCATGCTTTTACTAAGTGATCTTTTTGAGGTCTGTTTTCCTTATCTATAAAATGGTGATTTAAAAAAAAAAAAGATTTTATTTATTTATTTAATTGACAGAGAGAGAGAGCCTGAGAGGGAACAACACAAGCAGGGAGAGTGGGAGAGAGAGAAGCAGGCTTCCCACTGAGCAGGGAACCCGATGTGGGGCTCCATCCCAGGACCCTGGGATCATGACTTGAGCCAAAGGCAGACACTTAATGACTGAGCCACCCAGGTGCCCCTAAAATGGTGATTTTAATATCAAACTTACTGACTTCTATGAACTTATTGGCTTCTATTGGCTTCTACTGCTACTTCTACTTAATATCAAAATTATTGCTTCATGTGTTAAATGAGATAACGCATGAACCTGAGAAAGAAGACACTCATTAAGAACTCTAAAAATTATTGAGTTCTTACTATGCATTGGTACAACTCAAGACTCTAGGATAAAGCAGTAGGCAAGATAAACATGGTTACAACCGTACTTGCTCTTTAGTTTTCAGACTGAATTAATCTTCATAAAATTCAAGAGTGTTAGGAGAGAGAGACCATCAAGAGAGGCGCTGTAGTAAGTGATCAGGGGTGAATTCTACTGCCCTGAGAAAGGGGTGGCCCACAAAGGGTGTCCCTTGCAGATATACAAATTAGATATTCCTGACAGCAGGATGTGTGTGAAGAACAAAAACCAGACCAGTGAGCTCACATTCAGTGGGCAACAGAAGCATGAATGGGAAGCGGGAGGTCAAGGAGTGGAAGGGGATTGGTCTCATCCCGCTTTTTAGGTCACAGTGAAGTGATGAATTTTATTATATGTCTGATGGAAGCCATTTAAGAGTTTATGAGCTCACTTTGGCTCTAGTAGAACTGTTTGGAAAGGAGCAGGAAGAGGGCCAGAGTGGGAGGTAATTTTGGAGACTACTTCAGTAATCCTTGAGACACAGATGTAGTTTAGATAAAGTCTCATTATCTAAGGGACACTGCCTATCCATTGTGAGCTGCCTATCTGTTGTTCCCCTTGCCCTTTACTCTACTCCCCTCCCCCAAGAAGCTTTGCTCAGTTTTCTTCCCTGGGAACAGCCTAACCTCCTACCTTTCAGATCTTACCCCAGATCAGGAGAGCCTGTGCCTGACATTTTAACCCATTGCCAAACCACTGATCACTGATAAGTCTGTCCTCGCCTCCTCACTTCCAGTCCCCTTGGGTTGGACTCCCTGTGCTTTCTTAAGGTACGATCTGACAATATGTCATACTGAGCCGTGTGGGAGTTTAGAAGAGAAAGTTTTCTTTTTATCTCATAATATATGTACATTTTAAGGGATAGTGATATCCCCCAACAATGTTGCTATTTAACACATAGGGAAAACAAACAAACAAACGGAAGCTTTCCCCACCCCCCACCTCGACCCCTGGGAAAAATTGCAGGTTGATTGAGAGATGAGAATACATCGTTGAAAAGAAAGAGAGGTAGAAGAAAAAAGAGGAAGAGAGGGAGGGAGTTACCCTAGAAATTGACTGGTAGATGGATGAAGCTCTGATGTGTTAAGATAGTGTTCCTTGAACTTGAATGTGCATGTAAATAATCTGGATTCTTTTTGAAAAGCAGGTTCTATGTCAGTAGGTATGGGACAGGCCAGAGATGTTCCATTTCTTACATGCTCTCTCATGGTATAAATGCTCGTGGTCTGTGGTACCCACGAAGTATGGAGACCCTAGCGCACCTGCTGTTGCAGGGTTGGCTGCTGGTCCTCTCTCACACCGTCTTCCTGGGAAAAGAGCTTCCCAGGGTGTGGTGATAACCACAGAGCAGTACAGTGGTACAAGGACAATTACTCTTTTATCCGTCATCAATGTATGTTTTGTTGCAGTGGAAGTTGAAACAAGGGGAAGGAATATAAACACGATTTTTGGTTACACAGTTTTTAGGAAAATGAAATTCTTCAGTTATTCTCTGTCCTCCAACTGGGAGAGGCAGGGTGAGTACAGTTTGGAGGGGAAAAAAATCGATTGGAGAAGGGTACAAATCTCTTCAACTTTTCTCCTTATAAGATGCAAAGGAAAACCCTTAACAAGAATAGGTAATGGAGAAGAGATATTACTAGTGAAAATAAAACAATGATTTAAATTTAGGTTTCTATCTCAGGTGAGAGTTTAAGATACTAAAAGATAAAGGATTACTGTTTTGTTTTGTTTTTTACTTTTTTTTAAAGATTTTATTGATTTATTTTTAGAGAACAATATCAGTGGGGGAAGTAGAGGGAGAGGGAGAATCAGATTCCCCACTGAGCAGGCAGCCTGGAGCCGGGCTCAATCCCAGGACCCTGGGATCATGACCTGAGCTGAAGGCAGAGTCTTAACCCACTGAGCCACCCAAGTGCCCAAAGATTACTGTTTTGACCATAATCTTCAGGTTAGCTCCAAAAAGCTTCCAGTCTTAATGTTCTAAGTCACAAGTTTAGCCCTGTTCTGCTGAATTAATCCTGGATTCTTTATCAGCTCTATTACTGTATTTACTTGGTTCACACACAGTAACCTGGGTTAACTTCAAGAATGCCCTTCAATAGGCTTCACAGAAAAATCCCAGTAAGTATGTTACTCTTACTTGCAGGGATGTGTGCCAAAAAGAAGGAAAACATTAGAAAAAAAATTATCATGGCAGGTGCAGTTTCTTAAAGCAAGAAACAATGAGATTATATCTATGAAGCTCTAGAGTTTGGGAGGAGAGACATATCCATATTCGTAGTTCACCTGTGTAGCTCCTAGTTTAGTTTACTGAACCTTAGAAGATTATTGAATCTGTGCCTTATTGAGCAAGACTACAGCTGAAAAACTTCCCCAACATGCCTCAAAAAAACTAAAGCAATCCTTCATGCGTCATGCAAATCTTAGTGGTTTTCAAGGATGTTAAGCTAGATAATGATTCCCAGGCAGTCTATGGGGTAGTGGTTTTGAGTGTTTGATCTCTGAATCTCTAGTTTTCATTGAGAAAACTTTATTACCCTTGGTTTTCTAAACTATCTTCCCAGCTAACATAGTTATCTGTGGAAATCGATACTATGTGGGTGATTCATGGACAACTTGTCTGAGTCACAGACTTTGTACTACAGGTCTCAGCCCACAGGTCTCCTCTCTGTCCTCCACAGGGCCCTTCTGTGGCTTCTGTGCTCTGCCTGATGGTCAATCTGTTCTCCTTTGAAGTGGCTAGCCAATTTTCACCACCCTGTGAGTTTACTTACAACTCTTCGGTCTGTTCATGGCTTTGATACTCATTGATGTTTCAGTGATTTTGCACATGTCATCTTCTCAGATTGGGGGTCACCTCTCCCCACCTCTTCTACTGCTACCCTTGCTGCTCCAGCTGAAGTCGAGGCTCTTCTTTCCTGGCCAGTGTCATACCTCATTTTTCAAGGTCCACAAATTCCCCAGTGTGAATTTCCTACACATTCCCAGTGTGACAACTATAATGTTTCATGTCACTATCATAAACAGTGTTTTTCCAATTCCCTGCCTTGTATAGAACATGGATCATATCTCTCATAACCTAGTTGTAGAACACCAAGGTATGGGTGCCTGATTGGTTCAGTCGGTTGGGTGTCTACCTTCTGCTCAGATTTTGATCTTGTGGTCCTGGGATTGAGTCCTGCATTGGGCTCCCTGCTCTCTGAAAAGCCTGTTTGCCTCTGTCTCTCTCTCTCTCTCTCTTTCTCTATTTCTCATGTCTCTCTGTCTTTTAGGAATAAAAAAATATTAATTAATTAAAAAAAAAACCCACCAAGACCTTTGCTGGGTTGGTTGAACTTTTTCCACCTCTACCCTACATCAGGGCCCTCTCACCTCTGGCCTTTATCACTCTAGGTTTTGGTTTTCTCTTTTGTCTTGTATATAAAGTGAATTCATTCTGATGAGCCCAATTGGGTAATTGACAATTTTAAAATTGCACTTTGTCTAAATCTTCTAACTATTCAGTAAGGGTTCTGAATTCTCTCTCTGCCTGCCACATTATCAGAACCAGAAGTCTCTGTGTGTTCTTTGTTTTTGTTTTTATTTTTTTTTAATTTTTAAAGTATGATTTTGCCCAATGATATGAAGTCTCAAACACGAATGTGGAAAGGAAATCTATTTAAAAGCCAGAACATTTACATGAAACAGTTCTGAACAAGATAAGAAAAGGGGGTCTAAATTTGGAATTTTCTTATCACCTAATGTGAACCAGAAGTCAAAGCAATAATAATTAATATTCTTCTGTGAGTCTGTTTGTTAATAAAACCAAATGTCTGATTTTAATAATTTGCATTCAGTCTTTGAAAGATTATGGGACTTGGGCTTTGAACTGGTGTCTTTCAGCTCTTGAATGTATGATGCCCACTGTTGACTGATCTCATCACGGTTGATGGCAGCTGGATGCAACAACTGATATGTGTAGGCTGTTTGCCAAGAAACACACATATACATACACATACACATATAGAGAAAAGTCATCAAGTTCTTCTCCACTCTGGTCTAAATTATTATTTTCAAGAAAGAGTAAATCTCTCAAAATAGCTCAAGAAAAACTGAAGAATATATATATTTTTTCAAAGATTTATTTATTTATTTTAGACAGAGTGAGTGTGCGAGTAGGGGGGGCGGGGCAGAGAGAGAGGAGGCTCTCAAGCAGACTCCTCACTAAGCACTGAGCCCAACATAGGTCCTGATCCCACAACCCTGAGGTCACAACTGGACAGAAATCAAGAGTCAGATGCTTAACCAACTGAGCCACCAAGTTACCCCAAAGAAGCATATATTTTAAGGATAAAAAAAAAAAAATACCAGGTATAAATTCAGCAAAAGCTGGTTTTGAGAAGAAACAGAGAGATTGGTAGATTTGTAACACATCTCAATGGCTTCTTTTTCCCAGCTTTTTAATCTGCAGGTTCATCTGTCTCATTATCCTATGTCTCACAACTAACTCCTTTACACCCTTAGTGCTCAGGTAGTATCACATCATCCCCAACCTGATTTGACATAAACCTTCAATGCCTATGTTCAACACTGATTCCAAATGACTCATATATAGACTACATAAACTGATACATAAATTATATGAATTATATAGATTACTATATAGTGATCTCATATATATATAAAATATAAAAATCATGCATCTTGAGTCAAATAAAAGATATGCAGCTGCAGTAAAGAAACAAAAATTATTCCAATAAGAAATTAGATGATTAAAATCTGATTTAACATTAGTATTGCTGTTTACATTTATGAGTGATTGCTATTTACATTTATTGAGTGATCTTGGCACTGGGAATTGGAAAGCAACTTGTTGCCACCACCATTTTATATATAAGAAAACCAAAATGTAGCCAAGCTAAGTAACATGCTCAATGTTACACAACTAGCAAGAATAATATTCAGCTAGCTCTTAGATCATCTGACTCCAGGCAGTGTGACATGAAGACCTATATTCCAGCTACTTTGCCTACTCTCTCTCTATAGCAACATATCTAAAGCAGGATGGGGTCAATCAGAACATGTAAACGTTAGGGTGAAAGTGTATATGAACTAGAACCCATGAGACAAAAACTGATTACACCTGTCAGTTAACTTTTCTAGGGAAAGTAGCATCCTAAGAAGATGTACATAGTGAAATGACTATTTTTTCTACCTGGTAGTAGTAAACTTATTTGGAATATGAAAACCTTAGGCTTTCATACTGATGCCCCTTAACATTAAAACCCCTCTTCTAACCAACTGTTCTTATTCTTTGCTCATAAGGAAATTTCTTTATAACTTGGCTTCCCATGTAAATTGCCTGCAGGGAAAATATGCATCTGTCAAGCCAAAACACAAATGATCAATAAACCTAAGAATATAATTTCTTACTATTGATATAAAATTGGCATCTTGTATTAAATAGTTTAGGCCAAATTGCCAGTGAGTATCCTAAATCTCATATACATTATGGCACTGAAAAAATAGACTTCACGGTAAAGCAGAAGTTCAAAGAGAACCCTGGTGAAACTGTGCAAAGTGATGGTTGATCCTGAGGATCTCTATGAAAGCAACCTGCATGAAAACAGCCCCAGCCTGACAGCCCAAGGTCATATCCTACATCGGGCTCCCTACTCAGCGGAGAGCCTGCTTCTCCATCTCCCTCTGCCTTCTGTTCTGCCTGCTTGTGCTCTGTCTCTCTCTGTCAAATAAATAAATAAAATCTTTAGAAATAAATAAATAAAAATGAGAAAACTAAAACTCAGAGAAATCTAAAAAGATTTTTTCAAGTTATTGGGAAAATAATAGTAATATCTCAAAAGTGTTTTCAGTTATTACATACCTTTATTATGTTTCTCCAACACCCTTCAAATGAAATCTGTGAGGTATAGGTTTTGTTTGAAAGTCACAGACATCCAACTCAAAGTAGCTTAAGTATTAATATATCAATGTAGACTTTAGTGGATTTCATACAAAACCAGCTGAACCAAACAAAAGAGGAAAGCCAAATGTGGGACTTGCATTAGGAAAGACAGTAAGGGATTCAGTCACAGTAATCTTCCCCAGTAATTCTCATATCTATTTCTGTCCATATTGGCTTCACATTGGTCTTCTAGCCTATCAGAGTTGGGGAAGGGGGAGAGTTATTTTGTTAGTAGAAGCACCAAATTCATTTTATTACAGAAGTGTGAATAGAGAGGAAGGTGTTAAAAATCCCAGGTAAAGACTGATTGGGCCACCATGATCAGAGGTTGAACTTTCAATATTACCATGGTTAAAAAGCAAGAATTATAAGAAAATGTTGACTCCTGATTAAATCCTGAGATGAGAATGATGGAAGAAATTCCCCCAAAGATGGAAGTACAGCATGGACACAGCACTAGAGAATTTGTTACAAATGTAACAAGTAAATAAATTGGTGTCTATTTTTGGTAAAAAGGAATCATTCTCCTTATTTTACATATGAAGGCAAGAGAAAGAAATGATACTCATGTGCCTTAACAAATATAAGAACATTTAAACATAGACACTTAATTGATGTTAATTATACTTCAATAAAGATGTTCAAAAAAAATTTTTTTTTTAAGCAGAGAGAGAGAGAGAGAGGAGGAAGCAGGCTCCCTGCAGAGCAGAGAGCCCGATGTGGGACTCAATCCCAGGACCCCAAGATCATGACCTGAGCTGAAGGCAGAGGCTTAACTCACTGAGCCACCCAGGTGCCCCCCAAGATGTTCAAAATTTTTAAAAACACATGAAAACTTAAATTTCCAGTCTAGACATAGAGAAGTTACTACCACTGATAAATTTAACTTAAAAATATAAATACCTAAAATCCAATAACATAATGATCAGTGGAAGTTTAAAAAGCAAAAGAAGCTCAATGGCATCATCAGTATAACATAAAGCACTTAAGAAAATGCAGAATGACCAAAAGAACCTGGACTTCTAATGTTCTTCAGGAGACATTTTGAAGACATGTGTCAGTGATAGATGACAACTAGCCTGGCAAAGACAAGCAAAGAAATCAGTTAGAGGATTTTCCAAACCATAAGTTTTCTTTCTTAATGTTAGCATTTATGCTCTCATATTGAATTTTAATCCTTTTGTAAACTGGTTTTTTTTTTTTGTAAACAGAGTTTTAAAATGATTTGTATAATTATATGCTTACTTTATCCAAAACGCCACACCTTCCAAGATAGCCTGTATTATTTGGCATTATATATGACCCCTCCTCCTGAAAATGCCTTTCCTAATTCTAACTTTATTTTGGTTCTATTTGAAAACTCCCTGTCTTCCTCTTTTCCATGGTATGCTCTTCAATATGAGTACTCCTTGAGATGGGGTCTTTGGATCTTTGTTATTTATGTGTGCATCCAGCTATCAATTCACTGTCTATGAAAATGTATCAAGCGTCTACCCTTGGTCAATCTCTGTGCCAGATTCTAGGGATTCCTGATAATTGAAACACATGAGGTGCTCCTTGCCCCCAAATACCACCTCCTCTCTGAAGTCTTCCCTGACCACTCTAAGAAAAGTTATCATAATCTCCCCTGTCCTCTCACAACATCTATATGTGTAACTCCTATGGTACATATAGCATTCTACCAAAAAAAGGGAATTTCTCTTAATAATGTCTTCTATCTATATTGGGAAGGATATTTCCTAAGCAAATCCTTCAAACCCAGAATTCAAATTTTTGTTATTTTATTTGATAAAGTAAAAGTTGCCCTAGACAAAGTTAAACAGCCAAGGAAGACTTTATTGAAGACTATTGCAATAGAGGAGAGAAAATGAACTCAATTTCAATGAAACAGAATGCAGGAAGGTACTTAGGGTCTGGTGTGATGACAAGCTGGGAGGAGTTTGATCACTGAGCTACCCAGAGCACAGCAAGTTATCTCAGAGTTTGCCAGTGCTTTCCTCTGTGATTAGGCCATCTGCATTTGATAACTAGCACCCATTGAAGTTAGGCTTTTAGCCTCTCACAGAGACTGAGATACAGAAGTGTATGTCCTTTGAAATGTATATTTCAAAGGGATGGTTCTCAGGTCTTTGAGAAAGACATTTCTGGTAATACTGAGGAGAGTCTGGGAGAAGATTTACATATTTTTCAAAGGAATAGAGAAAGAATTTACAATTGCAAGTTTTCTAAAGTGAATTCAAGAAGAAAAGTGAGGTCAGGGGTCTCTCCTCAGGAAGAAATCCATCTGAAGTTAAGTCAAAGCTGAGGGGAAAGCTATCTTGATCACATTCCTTTGGTTGACCATTATGTCATCCTTTGAAGCAGCAAGAAAAACAGCACTGCTGTTTCCACACAGCTATATCACATTCTGTGCCCAAAGTATAGTGACATCAATGTAGAAAAAAGTAGAGAAAGTGGAGAAAGTAGAATAAAATGGCATATACTGATTGATTTTACTTTTACTTAGTTTAGGTCACACAATACCTATTGACAAACTATAAATATGGGAGATGGAATTCTAATTTCCTTATCTAAAATTTCTCTCTGTGTTTTCCTTTTGCCCATTATCCTCTCTAAAGAAAGATATTTTACTTGGCATCTTGCTTCTCCTACTGAACAATATTTTATCAGCAATGTCAAGGGGTCTTGAAAAGTTTGATCCAAGTTAACTAAAACATTAAAGGATCATGATTTTGCTTCAAAATTCAATACTAAAGAACATTTCTAGGCAATGGTTAGCAAATTTTCTGTGCATTATAATCAAGTTGAGGGCAGGTTAAACACATATGACTGAGCCCCATCTTCAGAGTGTCTGATTCAGTTTCAGTCCCCTAAGAATTAGCATGTCTAGCACATTCTCAGGTAATGCTTAAAGAGATGCTGCACAGACCACATTTTGCACCTGGAAATGTTACTCATTCTTTTCTTATGGGGACCAGCAAATGTATTCTGTAAAGGGCAAATATTTGAGGCTTTGCTGGCCATGATACGAAATCAAGGATATTTTGTAGGAACTTAAATAGAAGATAAAAAACAATTTTCCATAAATTTGAACTGACAAAAATTCAGTAGATAGTAAGAATGATTGCACATAATATTTTGGGGGGGGGATACAGATCTACTAATAAGAAAGATGGGATAACATTTTTCTTAACTGATGTTGGAAGTTAGTAATTCCTACCATCAAATCAATTAAAATGTCATCTGCAAATGCTAGCCTTTACTTAAAGGCCATACAAGGAGGAGGGCTTGGTCTGGCCCATAGGCTGTAGTTTGCTAACCTCTGCAATACAGTAACAGTAAAAAGAAAATCACAAAGTGATAAATAGGTAATTACATATACGAGGATGCTTGAAGAATAAAACCCTCTACACGACAGGTTAGGGAAATTGAGATCCACAGTGATAAAAAAAAAACTTTCTTAAGGATTCTTTACAACAAATTTGTAACCTATAAATAGAAACTAAAAGATAGAACTTCATCATCAAATGTAAGGAAGTTGAATCAGTTACCTATTGTTACTGGTTCAAAAGAAAATTCAAGATCAGCTGACAGAAGGAAAATCCATACAGCTCTGGGAAACACTCATTTAACAGTTATTAATTGAGCATATACAGAGATTTTTCAAGGTGGTGGTATATTGGGGCACATATTAAAAAGTACAGGTCATGAACTGCAGTAAAAAATTCAAGTAAAAAATTACTTAAAAGATGTATTTATGTACGGTACTTAATGCATATATGGTAACATGGCGAATTTGGAGACATAGCCGCTAGATGAAGAAATCTTACTAAGAAGTAGTTCTATGAGGTCTAATACATTCAGTATTCACAGAATCTGTTTCACTTACCATTAGAAAGGTAGAACAAATAATACTCAGAGAAGTCATTAGTGGACATGATATCCCTGAAGTATGCAAAAGAGTATACTAAACTGGTATTCCTCTTGGTAGGAATTAGTCCACTGGCAATAAAGCAATAATAAAGAAAAAGAGCAGGCAAATTGATCTTTTTCTAGCTGTAAGCTATCACCATGGATAAGTATATGGTGTTAAAAATTATATTCAAAATTTTTTCCAACTAGCTACAGTGTCCAGCAAGATTAGAATATAGTTGACTGTTGTTAAGTGGTAGTAATCGGATTAATCTAATGGTCCTTTGACACCTAGAATATTATTATTCAAGACGTGAAGTAATTACTTTCAAAATTTGGAAGTGTAAATTTCTATATAAACATGTCTGTATTAGTTCATGGAATTCTGACCATATAGAAGATAATGCTATTTTTTAAAAAAAGAAAAAAGGAAAAAAAGAAAAAAAATTCTCACAGTAGAAAATTTCTTAGTAGAAAAGGATTAAAAGACATTCCTTCTCATATCATGTGTTGTTAAAATGAAGGAACAGAGAATTCTTACCTCCTGGGGCTTGCTAAGTATGAGAAAATTTCAATCCTTTGTTAGCGGCATCTTCAAAGAATGAAGAGTCAGAGAGAATACTGCACTTTCACAAAGACAATGCATTTTTCTTGACATATCAGTCCAGAAACATTGTGTCTCGATGAAATGAAGTCATATTATGTTTTGATGTGTACCAATATATATACACAATATAACTTAAATATGTTAGGTAGAGTAGCGTGAACAGTTTTAAGCACATAGGTGTAATGTAACAACAACCACCTTTGTTAAACTAAATGCTACCATCTCATCCCTGGCCCCCACAGGAGCACAATTTTTGGAAATGCAAAAGCCGGTCTCTAGTGTAAATAATATAGTCTTTGCGGTGGCCAGGGGAGTCCTCATTTTTGCTACCATGCGTGTGCCTTCATCTTTCCTAGGCTCACGGTGACAATTCCCGAGTTAGCCATGGGCACGGTTGTGGGAGCTGCTTTTGAAAACTGAAATTCTCGAACATCTAAACCTCTCTCACATCACTCTCTTAGACAAAGCTAATCCTGTTAGATCTCGTGGTGGACCTCGGAGATTGGTGTTCTGAGTAGTTGGTCAGGTTCACTCATCAGCTTAAACTGAGCTTCCCACCATAAGACTCTACACTGCTCGTGGCATCCCAATTCCTTCTCCAACAAAATGAAAGATTCCCTCAATAGGACACATTCTTTGGGAGCCGCCGACTGAGCCAGCTGAACAGAGTCCTAAATTGCTGGAACAAGAACAGCCATTACTTAACTTACTTATGGAATTTCATTTGAATAAATGATTGCATGGGTAAAAGGGGCTCTCTCTCTCTCTCTAACACCTTACAATTTATCCTTTTGCAGTGCCAATAAGAGTATTTCATGGCCCTACTGAGAGAACTATTAAACTGTGTCCTCTCAAACTGTCATCTTACAGGAATTGGTTAAATGCATACAAAAAAAAAAAAAAATCAGTAGATGAGCCAAGATTGGAAGGCTTCACATTTGGAAGAGAGAAAACATGCATTTTCTTTTAAGAAAGAATTATAACTCTATTTGGAGATATTTCAATGTGGAAAAAAGCAAGTATGAAGATAACCATGATTCTCATAGTAAAACTGGCAGTAAAGTGCCACACGTATATTTAGAGATGAACCAGAGCAACTCAGATGATTACCATCAATGGCTGGATGGCAACGTGACCATAATGACATTATAAGCACAATTAGAGTCTGATGTCTTGTTTAATGAATATGTTTATCCATCTGAAATACAAAGAAAGTAGGCAATGAATAGACAGAAGAGAAACCGAATTATTTTTATTTACATAAACAGTGGTACTGAGGATATAGAAGTGAATATTTTTTATTAAACATTGTTTTCTTTCTGCCAACCCTTGAGTCAATAAGGTGTGTCTCTGTTCCAGACTTCAATGCTCAATTGTACTTCCGTTTTCCAGAGTTTATATGCAACACTGATTTCTCCATTTAATGCAGGATCCGTAATCATATTCATCATCATCACAAAATGTTTTACATCTTCCTTTCACTCTTTCACATCTCTGAAATCTATATTTGGGCTCCATGTCACTTCTGGCTGTAGTCAAAGAAGACATATAAGTCATCAGTCTAATTTTTCACTTGGGAGTCTTCTTACTTAGGGAAGAAGAAAATCTGTTTAGTTATAAGATCATGTGTGAGGAGATTGGCGAAGCAGTTTCATGGCACTAAATTGTGGTAGCAGCTGGTACAGAAAGTGACCAAGCTACAAACATTTTCCTTGCACAGATGTGTATGTCCTTATCTTACAGTTCACTCGGTACTAAGCTTTAGCTGGCTCCTGAAGGCTCTTGCCTTCCTATCTTTTTTTTCTTTCTTTATTAGGACTACATTTGCTCTCCCATGCTTTCATTAAAATGACATTTGCAGTTCTTTAAAGACCTATGATTTTTATTTTCATGCTTTTTCAATGTTTTAAACTTAGTCTGATTGCCTCTTCACAGTATTATTTGTTGAATGCTTTCTTCTCCATTCCGGATCTTACTCCTAATTGAAATTTTCTTTTATTATATTAAAGCAAACGCATATATCCTTTTCACCAGTCTACAGTAATAATGAATGAATAACATAATTTAGTACTTAATAGATGTATTTTTCTTAAATGGTTTTATGATCCTTTTATTCTTGCCATCAAAATATAAGCCTTTTATGATAGTAATGGTTTCTTCTGATTCCCTGTTATTTCCTACCCCATATATCATGATAACTGTAATACAGTAAGCACATAATACTTACTGATAGAGTAATTTATTAAGGAAAATAAAACACATAAAATATGCTCAGGAAACACAGTTTTGTTGTATATTAAGTGTTTAATAAAAAGAGGATCCCCACGTTAGTCTTCTGGTGAGTCATCTAAGACAATGCAAAGAAGGATGTCCTGAGATTGCAAATTCATAGATTTGGGTTCATACATTAAAATGGAAGCAAATATTTTTGTTACTTAGAATTTTATTTATTTTAATGATTCAGTTGTACTGCAACTAATGCCTTTAGAAAAGAGACTTGGAAATCAGGCTTATTCCCCCCACCCCAAATTTTACCTTCCTATTTACTTCTCTTGGATTAGTCATTCCCTCTATCTGCATGATAGAATATAATAAGCATAGCTATCACAAATATATTTTGAATATTAAATTTTGTACATCAGGAAAAATAAAGCAAAATAATTTCATTAAAATTTAGAGAATAAATTGAATTGAATTTAGATTAAAATTACATAGTGTTAACTCATAGAACCTAATTGTCTGCCCAGAACCTAAATGAAATTCAGAATGATGTTTCATTTCCATGTGGCAGGTGTTTGAGTGCATAGTATTCTCTAACCATTTGGTTGAGAACTAGTCAAAAACTTCAAATGTAGAGAAGACTCAAATGGACTAACTTTATGGTTCTTCATAAAGTTAGTAGAAAATAAGAGGAAGTTAAACATAAAATGAGATTGTCAGGAGGGTTTTGCCATGTGGATATATGTATGTCCTTTTGGAATGGAAAGGTGACTCACCATGACAGAATCCCTGCTCACCAGTAAATTTTGGTGAAATCTAAAGTTATTTCAGAGCCATATTTGATGTAATGAAAAGTAGAGGGGCACCTGGGTGGCTCAGTGGGTTAAAGCTTCTGCCTTCAGCTCAGGTCATGATCCCAGGGTCCTGGGATCAAGCCCTACATTGGGCTTTCTCCTCTGCAGGGAGCCTGCTTCCTCCTCTCTCTCTCTCTGGCTGCCTCTCTGCCTACTTGTGATCTCTGTCTGTCAAATAAATAAATAAATAAATAAAATCTTTAAAAAAAAAAAAGTAGAGAAGAGTGTGATGCATGGTTACATTTTACTTTAAAAAAAAACTTTTATTGGGATAATTATCTTTTAGGCTAGTCTGCATTCTTGAGACTCCACTGTCTTGCCATTGATGTTAATAATTAGTGAAACAGAGAATAAAAAAGAGGGAGGCAAACTTTAGCCTTTGTGAATAAGATGAGCTATATTGTGGGCATATTAGGATTAAAGAATTTAGAAACCAGCAAGGTAATTAAATTCCACAACTAGACATAAACACAGCTTTGTGGTTTAGGAAGATTTGAGAAAAAAAAATTGTTGATAGCAGAATTCACTACAGTGAACAAGATAATCTCAGGAAAGCATATGAAATAAGAAGAAAAGGGATTCAGGGACAAAGTACTGGAGGCCACTGCATTTAAGAGACCATCAAATAATTGTCAGACAATTGTCAAAACAGTGATAAACTCTAGCAGTGTGCAGAAGTCCACAGGATGAAGAATAAAAATAGGACTTTGAGTTTGCTTTTAAGAAAACACTGATTTGGGCACCTGGGTGGCTTAGTAGGTTAAAGCCTCTGCCTTCAGCTCATGTCATGATCCCAGGGTTCTGGGATCCAGCCCCACATCAGGCTCTCTGCTCAGGGGGGAGCCTGTTTCCCTTCCTCTCTCTCTGGCTGCCTCTCTGCCTACTTGTGATCTCTTCTGTCAAATAAATAAATAAATAAAATCTTTAAAATAAAAAAAAGAAAACACTGATCACATTAGCATGAAGATTTTGTTAATTGATGAGGGGGTGAATGTATTGGTGAACAGAGTGGAGACTAGGAGTCTAAGCTGTTTTTCAAGAAATTTGGTGAAGAATAGAATAAAGCAGATTAGAAAGTAGCTTAAAGGAAAAAAATCTCATGAAATCCGACTAATTATACTTTGAATATATCCAGAATCCTACCATTCCTCATTGTTTTTATTGTTAGCATCATGGACTGAGCTACCATAATGTGTTACTTATATTACATTAATATCTCCTAACTCATGAAAGTATCTCAGAGAGGATTTTATTTTTATTATTATTATTTTTTAATGAAATTCAAATTTTCCTATGGCTAAAAGCCCACAGGATTTCTCTCAGAACAGAGGGCAAGATCCCTTCTCGTTCCTAAAAAACTCTGGGTGATCTGCCAACACATTTCCTTTCTGACCAGCTCACTCAGGACTCTCCTCTCCACTCACTCTTCTCCAGCACCCATCACAGGCATTCCCCACAAATCTCAAGTGAGCTCCCATGATGCTTTTTGACCTCTGTCAATTTTTTGCTCAAGTGTTACCTTCTCAATAAGGGCCTCCTGAAAAATCCTATTTAAAATTTCATTTTTTAGTCCCTTAACTCTAACTTATCATATTCCAACCTCCTCTCTGAGATACTTTCTTAGGCTAGGAGATATTAATGTAATAAAAGTAACACATTATGGTAGCTCAGTTCATGGTGCTAACAATAAAAACAATGAGGAATGGTAGGATTCTGGTTACATTCAAGGTATAATTAGTCGGATTTCATGAGATTTTTTTCCTAAGCTACTTTCTAATTTGCTTGTTTATTATGTTTACTGCCTGTATTTTTCTCCACCTCTAGAATATGAGCTCCGCAAAGATAGGAAATATTGTCTGTTTTGTTTATTAATGTGTCCCAGTCTTATTACATTATGGCTACACATAGTCGGTTCTCAAGGAATATTATTGAATCGGTAACTAAATGAGAGAGGGGTTGTGAGATGCAGTGCCTGACATATTGTCAGTGTTATGAATTGACATTGCTCTTCTTGGGGACGGATCCCATGTCTTACTCATTTTTCAACTCTATCAAATTAGATAGTTACTTAAAATTCAATTTGTAATCAGTAAATATCAGTTCCTTAAGACAGGAGCTGTAATTTTTTATTTTCGTGTCCCAAACTCATAACATCATACCTGGGAAGAGGCAAGCCATTAGTCAAATGTTTTCTGTATAAATAAATTACTATTTGGAGTTAGATTTTGTTCTTGCCCAAGGACATTGAGGTAAAGTAAATCCTGAAATGGAGAGGGTTTGGGTGTGTGATATCATCTGCTGCTAGTCCCATGCTGGAATTTGATGGTAATAGACCTCATTTCAATGGAATGCTTTTAACTGATTCAAGTGTGTATTGAGCTATTAACTACAACAGAAATACCCAATGCCTGATAGTGTCTGTTTCATCAGAGTTGCTGCTAATCTTGACTCATAGAAAACTAAAATGGAGGAAGACACACAGTGTTGTGGAAATTTCGATTCTGGACCAAAGGAGAGAAAAATGGGAAAGTTTCAGCTCTTTAGAGCTAAGTACAGTTACCCTTGAACAATGCGGGGCTTAGAGGCATTGATGGCCCCTCCACCTTCCCACACAGTTGAAAATACACATGTAACTTCTGACTCCCCCAAAACTTTATGTAGCCACTGCTGACTGGAAGGTTCATGGATAATATAAAGTCAATTAACATATATTATGTATGCTGTCTGTGTTATATACTGTATCTTTCTTTTTTAAGATTTTATTTATTTATTTGACAGAGAGAGACCACACAGCAGTAAGAGTGGCAGGCAGAGGGAGAGGGAGAGGCAGGTTTTCCCAGAAGAACAGGGAGCCTGATGCTGGGATGCTATTAAGAAAATCATAAGGAAGGGAAATACATCTGTAATACTGTACTGTATTTATCTAAAAAAAAATCCACATATAAATGGATTCATGCACTTCAAACCCATGTTGTTCAAGGGTCAACTGCAGTTTCAGATTATCAAGCTGTTTTATCAATTAACCCAATGAGTTATAATGCATGAGCAAGAAATTTGCCAGATATCTTCCCTTATGTATTTACCTTTTTTTTTTCTTTTCTTTCATTCTTTCTTTTTGTTGCTATAAACAAATTCTGAGGTCAGTATGAATAATTAGTGACACCTCTTTCTCTTTAAGGAAATAGGATGCAGAAGTTTATCAAAAGGGCTTCTAGAATGTTTCATCAATATCACATATAGCACACAGTTAAAAATTTCTTCAGGGGGGGCCCCTGGGTGGCTCAGTGGGTTGGGCCGCTGCCTTCGGCTCGGGTCATGATCTCAGGGTCCTGGGATTGAGTCCCGCATGGGGCTCTCTGCTCAGCAGGGAGCCTGCTTCCCTCTCTCTCTCTCTGCCTGCCTCTCCATCTACTTGTGATCTCTCTCTGTCAAATAAATAAATAAATAAAAATCTTTAAAAAAAATTTCTTCAGGGAAGAATATTAATTTCATAGTTGATGCCCATAGGTTTATATTCTCCTTCAAGTTTGTCATATTTGTTCCTTGGGCTGAAAGAAAGCTGGTGGCCTAGACCACACAAAGAGAGACTAGCTTAGAAATGCAGATGGTTTTGGTTTTCTCTGTCAAGCACTGAAGGTTGGAGGGTCTACAGGTACAGATTAGTTCATATGCAGAGATGCCTTGGGTATCTTTCAGAAAACCTCTTATCAACTACCACTTCTTGGTGGCTAATTAAAAACTCAATTCTTATTTGTCCCACATTAATAGTATATTAAGGTTCTCAATTCTACATTATAGGTCTTGATTATCTTAGGTAAAAGTCAAACATTCATTTCTTCTCAACATGACTAATATATTTATTGTTTCTGGGGCCACCAATATATCATCTCTATCCCATAGGTAATAAAATATGAAAATTTCAAATAGATAATTCTCATAATAAGACACATAAAATGTGCTATCTGGAAAAATTGATTTTTTTTTGTTTCTATTTTTTGATTTTTAAATTTCTGTGAGAATGAGTGCTTAATTATAAGCCAGTGGTTCTAAATCAGGAGTGATTTTTGCCTCCAAAGGGGATAATTTTTTTTTTAATTTTTAAAAAGATTTTTGTTTATTTATTTGGTAGAGCATAAGTGGGGAGGAGGGGCAGAGGGAAAGAGAGAAGCAGACTCCCTACTGAGTAGGGAGCCCAACCAGTGCTCTATTCCAGGACCTGAGATGCTTAACTGACTGAACCAATCAGTCTGTTAACTGACCTGAGCCAAAGGCAGACACTTAAGAAACTGAGCCACTGAGGTATCCTCCAAAGGGGATTTTCGACAATGTAGGTAGACATTTTTGATTGTCACAATTAGGAGAAGGGGTATGTTGGCATCTGGTGGGTAAAGGCTAGGGATGCTAAGAAACATCTTCTTGCTAAAGATATAATGCATAGGATAGCTGCCACAGCAAAGAATTGTCTGGATCAAAATATCAATAGTTCTCAGGTTGAAAACTATTTAAATAAATACTGTAAAGATGCTTTTGAGATATTTATACTGCAAGAGAACACTCTGAGAACTCAAAGTCTATTTTAAGTTATTAAAATATATGAAAGATAATGCATATGAAGCTCCAGTGTGTGCTTAGCAAGTCATTGCTTCATAATGGGAAGTCATGTTTTTATTAAAATAAAACAAAAAAGTAAATAGTCTCTTGCAATGGAAACATATCCAGAAACTTTATCTAAATAGAGAAAAAAAAATCTTTCTTTCTCTGTACATGTCACCATAATAGATAATGCTTAGTATGAACATAGACCCTTATATCTCATATCTGCATTTAGAAGATGTAATGAGATGCCATAATAAAAACATAAAGAGAGGTAACAAAGACAACTACACTTGTGGTAGGCACTTTATAATGTACAGAATTGTCAAATCACTATATTGTACACCTGAAACTAATATAATACTGTATATCAACTATACTTAAAAATAGAAGGACGGAAGGAAGGAAAGTAGGAAGGAAGGAAGGAAGAAAAAAAAAAGAAGGGAAGGGAATGGAAGGGAACGGAAGGGAATGGAAGGGAACAGAAGGGAAGGGAAGAAAGAAAAAAATATATATATCCAGAGGGTAACTGGGGCCTGGAAATTCTTTGACTTCTCACCTCCTTTGAGTCCAAGTCTGGCTCACATATATCCACTTAATAAATTTCATTTTACTTGTTAAGTTATCAAAAATATTTTGATTTTATTTGGGAGGAAGGCAAGTTTCTGTTTTACTGCTCTGCTGTGTTATTGATGATTTTTTTCCCAAAACGAATCCCAAATTAATATCAATAACTAAGCTGCATTCCTAAGTTCATAAAAGAAGCAGAATGTGCATTTTTGATTAGCAACTCTATGATACAGATGTATTGTGGAGAGTATTATAGGGGAAAATACTGTGGTCCCTCAGAGGAAGTGGCAAGAGCAACTCAGGCAGAGTAGAGCAGAAGAATGCAGGCTACTCCTCCTTTCTGTTGTGTGTGTATCCTCAGACAGGGTCACCCCAGGACTGGGGAGCCGAACTCAGTTGTTAGCCATAGTTTCTGTCTTCATCAAAAAATTTAATCACATAGAGTCTCATCTCCTTCATGGAATTCAGACCCTTCCATTTTTAATCTCTCTTGTATTTCCTGATACACACTTTTCCTCCACTAAACAATAAATAAGGACAGGGGTGTCTGGGTGGCACAGTTGGTTAAGTGTCCAACTCTTGGTTTCAGCTCAGGTCATGATCTCAGGGTCTTGAGATCAAGCCCCTCATCCAGCTCCACAGTCAGAGCAAAGTCTGTTTGAGATTCTCTCTCCCTTTCCCTCTCCCCCTCCCCCTGGGGCTCTCTCTCTTTCAAATAAATAAATATATCTTTTATTTAAAAATGATAAATAAGGGACACCTGGGTGGCTCAATTTATTAAATCTCTGCCTTCGGCTCAGGTCATGATCTCAGGGTCCTGGGATCGAGTCCCGCATTGGGCTCTCTGCTCAGCAGGGAGCCTGCTTCCCCCCTCCCCTCCGCCTCTGCCTGCCTCTCTGTCTACTTGTGATCTCTCTCTCTGTCAAATAAATAAATAAAATCTTAAATAAAATAAAATAAAATAAAATGATATATAAGGACAGAAATTTGAGCTGATTGTGATTACCTTTGTTCTTCTGTTTTTATACTAATCCTTCTCTTACTTCAGCTCTTTCTGTCATGAGCAGGATCTGCACTCTTTGTATATAGTCTCACAAGCCCTGTGTTTATATATTTTCATGGCATAGTCTATAGAGTAATGTTTAATGATAAAATGGCAGCACTTTTCCACTGCAGGCTTGCATCTCAGAAAGATGTTTCTCCCATTTCTTTGACTTAGGGATTCTTACAACATTATTTATGTCAACCAACACAAAGCAGATAGAACTTTGAAGAGTTCTTGGGGAACTTGAATAAAATAAATTCTGCTTACTTCTGGCACCAAGAAATCAAGAGAAAATGCAATGTAATGGCACCAGATACATATGTGACATAGAACCAACTCTGAATGGCTCAATATTAAATTTTATTTACTTCTTTGAGATACACAGGCCTTGAGGGATATTCTGGGAAGACTTAGTAACACTGGTCCTCTCTTCTTGGAGCATGTATCTCTTTCTTGTCTTCTGTAAGCTTTACTTCTGTAAGCAGCAATGGGATCCAGGTCGTATGCAGAAAGCAATCCTAATTTCACTTTCATGGCACTCAACTCTACATCGGCCATTACCCTTTCTGCACTCTCTCCTCAAATCCAAGCTACCATATTGGGGATATTTCTTTTTGGCTGTAAGAAGGAAAGAATGACTGAAATTAGCAATTTAACTATGACACACTCACATTTTAAAAGGAGAAAGTCTAAGAAGAGAAAGATTTTTGTATAGTTCCAAAGAAAATGTCTCCCTTCTAATTAATGACTGGGAAAAATCTTAATTGAGCAAAGCTTAAGTGAATGTACCTGAAAATCATGGAAGTATCTTGGACCTAAGTTAGGTGTGCCAGTTTGCTTCCTTACAAATGACTGCATAGTAACTCTAGGATAGTTCCCCAATCAGTTTAAGAAGTATTCATAATTGATCTCTCAGGCTTAGTCTCTATAATTATCCAGTTGCATTTGAGCTCTCCCTTTTATCTCTCACCAACATTATTTAGAAAAAACGTATTTTTCTGGTTTTTCTAGAGATTTCTACTGCAGCTTGATTTTACTTTTCCAAAATGTTGAGATAGAAGTAAAGTTAAGCAATTTGACTGAATTCCTGCAACTACCCTGGGTATTTGGGGATTTATCTCCACAAAGAAATTACCTAACTCATACCCATGTCTGATGACAACATTGATTTAAAAAATGGGAATGACTAGAAGGTGGGACCATTTTTGGCCATTACAAGATTGCTAACATTACCGGTGTTCTGAACAACATGTTGTAGCTTGGAGACTGACTTTCACTTGAAGTTTGTATTTATGGTAAGTGGAGATATTTGGGGAATTGGGAGATGTTGGTCTGGTAGGTTGTAAGATTTATTCCAAGCCAAATACATTTTAATTTTATATTTCACAATATGTGCTGATCCATGTGTATTCAGAAGCCCTTTATTTTCAGGTAATTTTTTTTAATACACATCACTTTTAATAAGTAATCACCTTACTCATGTGGTGAGATTGAGGGGAACTGGTGTGGGAGAATTCTAAATATCGCCAAAGGTCCGACTCAGATATTTTTGTATACTTGTGGCATGAAAATAAATAAATTTTTCCACTAATTTCAACCATTAATTAGGTTTGGTGTTCTAATCTGTCCTTTTAAAGACCAGGCCTTTCTACCTAGACATTACATCTGCATTTCCAAGAGTTGGTGGTGAGTGGTGATACCTCTTAATGGAAACCTAGACTCAGAGCAACATTATCTATATTACTGGTATAAATAGCAGATATAAAACCCAATTCTTCTATTAAAATTACCTCTCTTCTAATGATAATTGAAGCAATGCAGAATATGACACAATTTACAGCAGAAAAAAAATAGTTACTTTGCACAGATTAAATGTTAATTTCTGAATGTCATTTTTTATTGTATAACTTCTAAGAAGTTACTATCATCAAACCCATGGATGATTTGCCAGTGACAGAAACCTGAATTATACTCACTCTAGACAAGAGGATTGTCACACTCATCACACTATTGTTCAGTACTGCCCCCTAAACTGACCTCACCCCTTCTCCTACCCATTTGTTGTCTTATTTAACCTTTCTAAAATATTGTCTTCTTTCTTTTCATTTTCAGCTCTAAATATAAGTATCCCCAAGCTTGTGTCTTTGGATTGCTGATATTCATCTTTGCAAGCCTCCACCCACTCATTCCACTATTAGGTATACTCCCTGTTAAGCTCTGACTTAATCTCTAGTGCAGGCTTTCTCACCCTCAACACCATTGACCTTTTGAGTTGGACAATTCTTTGTTGTGGGATGCTATCCTGTTCACTGAAGAATGTTTAGCAACATCCTTGGCTTCTACAAACTAGATACCAATAGTACCAGTTGTGGCAACCTAAAAGGTCTCCAGACATTGCCTAATGACTCCTTGGGGGTGAAGTTGCCTCTAATTGAAAATACTGTTTTCAGTGATTAAAACTACTGTTCTTGTGATGCTGTGATAAGTCAAACATATTGTTTCCAGCCTCTGATACATTGTTTAAATATGGTCTTTTTTCTGGAGTCTCTTCTGATCACTTTCAGGAAAGTGAACTCTCTTTCCACTGCTCCCACAAGGCCCTTCCTAGGCGCTTCCTATGTCTCATTCAGCCTGCATCCATTAACATGTTCACATGCTAGGGAATTTCTTTAAACAGTATACAAATTTTACTTAATATATAAGCCAGAATGGGCAAGGTATTTCCTAAAATATCTTTCAACCTATAATTTCTTTTTATTTTCACTCACCTGCTATTTTGTTCTTTAGGCTACCATTAAACTTGTTGGAAATGGCATGGGGTGGAGGGGGAGGAATTATGACTATTCTTTCAGCACAAAACCATACTATACTAGGGGCACCTTGGTGGCTCAGTCTGTTGGGCATCTGCCTTACCTCAGGTCATGATCCTGGGATCCTGAGATGGAGCCCCACATTGGGTTCCCTTTTCAGGGAGGAGTCTGTTCTCCCTCTCCCTCTGACCCTTCCATGTTCTCACTCACTCTTTCAAATAAATAAATAAATAAATAAATAAATAAATAAATAAAATGTAAAAACTGTACTATTCTATATTCAAAGTACATGTCAGATTTAGAGAGAAGTGATTATTGGCATTTTTTTTTTCAGTTTGGCAGATGAAGTAAAACAACACATGAGAATGAAACCATACCTCAGTTCCAGACATTTGATACATTTATAGCCTCTAAAAATGAAGAGGAAAGTTAAGAGACTTCAATGGAAATTTCCCTGTATAGACAGTTTATTGGCTTTTATCTAGACATCTCTTCATCTGTAACTGTCTGAGTGGGAAAACAATGAGGTTTTCTACCTCAATTTTGAGTAAGGACTTTTATACTTTGCAGGTGAGATATAAAAAACAACTGAAGAACTCTAAAAGCCATACATATGACATTTTGTGCAGTTTAAATGAACAACTATACATTGGTGAATACATAAGTTGAAAGACAACATCCTTATTGCTTTACTACTTTCTACATCTATATTTCCTACCAAATCTTTTCTAAATTTGTGTCTGGACTTTTTTTTTTTTTTTGTCAGTATTATAGTTTCCTAAAAGTTTAATTGATGTGTGATTAACAAGGACAATGGTCTTACTTTGATAATACAAGAAAAAATATACAAAAAGTTAATAACACTGATGTTATAATCTATGCTACTGTATCCCCAACTGGTTTTTAATTTCTAAATCCACAGGACACATGATATTTTATTTGTTGATAAATGCATGAATAGTTTTAATTATTGGTAAGAGTACCTAATATAACTGTTACAAAGAAAAAAATAACGAAATTTTAAAAAATAATTTAAAAAATGGCAAAAACAGAGACAGGCCTGACATAGTGATCTAGTCATGCTAGCTATTGTTGAAATTAAAAGAAGAAAAGTATTTATCACATGTTAAAAGCTGTATGAATCTGTATAGAGTATCTTTTTAGCCCTGTCTAGAACTGGAAAACAAAAATCCAGAGATTCTTTTGAATTTTTGAATGGAGGAAATTTTTGAATGGAGAGAAAGGAAGTTATTCTCTTAGTTAGATGAACAATTAATTGTATTTCTTTGTTACTTCAATAATGCTTGATCTCTATTTGAATTTTATCCACTTGCAAATTTTAAATGATAATTTATCAGTTTTTTATGTATACATTATATACATTTTTAGATTGCCATGATGGACTGTATAATATTCACAATGAAAGGATAAGTTAGTTTCCTTCCCTAGACCTCTATTATGATTTCTATTGGGCCTAAAGAAATCAATCAGATACCAAAAAAGGAATGTTTTCCTGAAAGGTAGTGAATTTGAGCCTAATTTTAGTGCCAATTAGGTAGACTTTAACTAATCCTTTCACTTAATCTCTTTAAAAAAGAGGTAATAAATGATCTCTTCCAAAATGTATTATTCTATTTCTGTACAATTCATACTTACACATTAACTGAGGAGGAGAAAATCTTGTTACATACCTGATGTAAAAAGGTAGCCTTTGAGGGTGGAAAAAAATCTCATGAAAAAAATAGCTTGTGTACAAGGTATTACACTCAACATCCACGTGATTTGTAGCAGTCAAAGACAGAAAGATAGTGACCAGAAATATAGAAAGAAAGGTCAAAAATGGACATGATTTGCCTATACTGAGAATAGAATAGTAAGAAAGGCTTTTGCTCATTGGAAGTAGTATACTAGCATAGGTTAAAAAGAAGCAAAAGGTAAAAAGATCTTTCTCTAGCACTGGACGGTCTATCCCTTACCAGTTGATTATGCTAAAGAACATTTTTTTTTCCAGTAAAAATAGATTCTAACAAATTGCTTCAGGATGAAGCTGATGAGACTAATGTATTAATCTAATTATTTTAAACTTTTTGTTTTGAAACAAAAGTTTAGATTTATAGAAGTTTAGATTAAAGAAGAGTTGTAAGGGTAATAGAAGTGAAACTCCCTTTTTCATCTCACATAATCATGCTTACATTATAAAAACTAAGAAATGAACATTGGTAACATTGGTATAATATTATCAACTAAACTGCAAATTTTACTCACACCACACCAATTTTCCCACTACTATCTTTAAAAAAATATTTTTTTTTCTATTCTGGGGTCCCAGCCAGAATACCAGATTGCAGTTAGTATAAAAATCTTTTAATCCCATACTTTTAAACCATAGTTTTAACCAGAAACAACTTATGTCTCCTCGAATTCATTAGCACAAATAAGCCCATAAACATTTTCATGTTACCTGGTAAAATTGTGGCCCAAAAGAGCAGAATAAAAAAAAAGAGATGAATCTTCATGGTGGAGTTTCTCAGGAAAAAAAAAAAAAAAAAAAAAAAAAAAAAA